>NC_081519.1:2664868-2772368 GCF_030273125.1 Centropristis striata | reverse complement strand
TGTGTCTGTCTGTCTGTGTGTGTGTGTGTGTCTGTGTGTGTGCCTGTGCGTGTGTGTGTGTGTGTGTGTGTGTGTGTGCGCGTGTGTGTGTGTGTCTGTGTGTGTGCCTGTGTCTGTGCGTGTGTGTCTGTGTGTGTGTGTGTCTGTGTGTGTCTGTGTCTCTGTGTGTCTGTGTGTGCGCGTCTGTGTGTCCGTGTGTGTGTGTCTGCGTGTCTGTGTGTGTCTGTCCTGCCAGCCCGGTGAGGAACAGGATCATCACACCGCGGGGGACGAAGAGTTACAAAAAAGACAGAACAAACTGAAAGATTTTTCATCAGCGAGAGCAGAAAAGTGTGTTGTCAAGTGTTTCCATGCTGCTGTTGATACACTATAAAAATGTCCCGTTGTTTTTACAGAAAAAAACATAATATTTCCGTAAAAAATACAGTACATATGTCAACATCTTAATTAATCTTAAGTAATTTCCATTATTATCAACCATTATTAAATTATTAAATGCTGTAACTCAGTAACAGAAGGGGAGACGTTTGGTTGGAAACTGAATTAATTATTGACACCTCGAAAGATTTATCGAATCTGTAGCTTATTTGCATCAACATCCACATTTGAAGCATTGTTTAGTATCCAGGCTTCATATAATTTTGGATAGACATGGATGTAAACATCAACTTGGCTGGCTGACGGAGGCATTTAACCAGAAATTCTAGTTTTTGTGTTTTAGAGCGTAGTTATGAAACCCAGAAAACAGTAAATACAGCGGTTAGAGTTGTATATTGGATTGCAGTCTCGTGCATATATCCAATTACAGAGCATAACCTAGACACTTTGTCAACACTGTTACACTGGAACCAAAGACAGGAAATAAAAACCCGTGCCAGAGGGAAGCCAAAGCCACCACAAAGCGTGCAGAGCTGCTTACAGTGTGGATTGCTAAAGATAGACTCAAAAAAACCCAGAAACCAGCCAGCCTCATAACTCTGACAAAACCTCATATTAGCATTCTCATATCAATTTAAATCAAATCAAGCTGCTGCTGATTACTTGCAAAACATTGCAGATCATAAACATCATAACAAGACTTACAGGCTGCAGAAATACCAACCAACTGTGCTTCAGATCATTTAACCCTCTGGGGTCTGATATAGCACAGAATATTTACATGTTTGGTATTTGGTATTATCTTAGCACAACTTCAGCATGATCTGACAATTGTTTTTTTCACTTTAACCCACTTTATTAACCGTTTGGAGTTTGGGGCTATTTTGAAGGTTTTTGACTATTTTTTATTCTGCCTGTGCACTGGATCAACATTTTGAACACAAAAAAATACAAAAAACATACATAAAAACACATAAAAATACACAAATTACAAAATTAAACACAAAAATACACAAAAAATGACAAAATTAAACAGAAAAAATACACATAAATGACAAAAAAAAAACAGAAAAACACAAAAAAATGGCAAAGAAACACACAAAAACATAAAACCACACAAAAATCACACAAAAAAACATTAAGCACAAAGGATTGCATTAAAAATGGTGAATCCACACTGCAAAATTCAATAAATCTCTGCAAAAACTTCAGTAATATCATGTTATACTTGGTCGAGGTGGTTTTTACCTTTGCTGAAAAAGACTTGATGTGCTTAATTGGACATGGAAACTTGTGGAAAAGACGAAACTTTAGAGTGAAGCTGACAGCAGGGAAACATGTTGTTTTGTTTTCACGTTGCAACGTCATGAGGAGTCGTGCTCCGGCACTTTCGTGGAATCCAGAGGGTTAAAATTCAGTTTTGAGATACTGAAGCCAAGAGCTGGGGGCGTAAATCACCTGTAGGCTGACAATTCGGCAATTTACTCCTCATAATAAAACTTCTGGGAACAATAAATGGGACCTGTCAGGAACAGTAGGCTCTTTGACACACCCGTGTTTGTGTGCCAGTGCAGGACTAAACTCAAACCATCTTTCAGTCAATAGTTTGTTTGTCTTAGTGTTTGTGGTCGCATTAGTTGTACAAAAACATCAACAGCTTCCAAAACCCGACCGCTCACATTACAGCGTTCTGTCTCACAGCGGACCTTTATTGCTGCCTGAAAAGAAAAACAGGTCTGATCTCCTGATTTACTGTTTACTTTCTATTTGATTGGTTTTGTATCAGCAGGGGGAAGCGTGACTGTTCCAAGCCACAGTCCACACACTCATCCAAATTCCCTTTTCACATGCAAGCTGCCTGTTGGTATCTGATTTGTTTGTGGCTCAATGAATCCTGCTTTGGCACAAAGAAGTCCTGTAACCAACTAACCAAGTTGTTGTTGCTCAAACTTTCACTGATACAAAACTCGGCACCTGTTTTTTTCCACTCACTCAAGTTCTGAAGAATTGCTACATATCAAAAACCAGATAAACACAGTAAAAGCATTTTCAGTCAAGAGTTGACTGATGTGCTTAAAGTCAACATTTTGTGACTCGTCTGTTATGTTAATTCAGTGTATCATTATATCAGTGGTAAATGTGGTAAATACGGTAAATGTGATAAATACGGTAAATGTGGTTAATACAGTAAATGTGGTAAATACGGTAAATGTGGTAAAAACCGTAAATACAGTAAATCCTGCCTTGGCACAAAGAAGTCCTATAAGCAACTAACCAAGTTGTTGTTGCTCAAACTTTCACTGATACAAAACTCGGCACCTGTTTTTTCCACTCACTCAAGTTCTGAAGAATTGCTACATATCAAAAAAACAGATAAACACAGTAAAAGCATTTTCAGTCGACAGTTGACTGATGTGCTTAACGTCAACATTTTGTGACTTGTCTGTTATGATAATTCAGTGTATCATCATTATATCAGTGGAAAATGTGGTAAATACGGTAAATGTGGTTAATACGGTAAATACGGTAAATGTGGTAAATGTGGTAAATACAATAAATGTGGAAAAGAGTAAGCATGAGAATGGTTGAGTAAGCATAATACGATTGAGATGGAAAGATAGCGTTCCTGTGTTATTTAAGGTTACACTAGTTGCATTAGCAACAAAATACAATCTTGCACTATAGGAATACATACTTCCTACGGGCACTGCACTAGTGTCTTTAATGCATTATAAATAAAAAGACACATTACTTTATACAGACAGTAATACTGTAAAGTAACTTATTACTTTCAAATGAGTGTTACAAGTAATATGTCATGTATCAGAATCTGAAAGTAACTTGCCCAGCTCTGTTGCCCACCCAAAGACATTTTTGGACCCTGGTTGTAAAATTCTGGCATCTGTAGACAATATATACATATTTAAATTCCAATACATGAAGTGTATATGGTCAGTAATGTGGCTGAATGACTGGGAGAAACCATCAGATTGTGCTGTTTGTACGTGCTGTTGCTGGATCAGTCATGAACATATTGGCCGCTGCCAGATTTTCAAGTAAACAAATGCCTGAGGCGACTCAAGAGGTCATTATGGTTTCTGTTACATAATAGAAAATACCAGGGCTCATTAGCTTTCCCGGCATTTATTTAAATAGTTCGCTACACATTCATTGTTAGCTTCTCACTCTTGTGTAAATTAGTTTTTTTTTTTTTGGTGATGTTGATTTCACAGCGCTGGCTGAAGAGGATCAGGAACTCAGAACAGAAAACTGGAGAAGTCAAATCAGTTTTTTATTCATGAAACGGAGGCGGTGCTGGTCAGGTGGGAGTTGGGGGTAATTTGTGCAACACAACACTGAAACAAGATTACATTTTCATGCATTGGTTCTCTCTCTGCATAAATACATCAGAGCAGCAGTGTGTACAGCATGCAGCCTGTCAGAGGCTCTGTCAGGGCGCTCCGGGCAAGGTGAGTTTATTTGTATAACACCTTTTGAACAGACCATTACATAAGACATAAAGAGACATCTAAATAGGATTTAAATAGCAAAAAAAAACATGTGGATAAAAATAACCTTCAATAGAATAAATACCCAATAAAACAGGACAAAGTAAGTAAGTAAGTAAGTAGAAGTTTTCTCATTTTGCATTGAAATGAATGGGCAGAAATCTTTCTGCAGCCAAAATTAGCGCCCCCTGCTGGAATTTTTGGTAGAATGCAGCTTAAGGCACTTCCTGGTTTGCAGTAGCGGTTCTATACCAGTTTTACTGTGGGGGCCAAGCAGGGGCCAGTGTTTAGTCAGAGGGGCCCATTAGAAAATGGCAAAGATTATATTTAAGCATTCAAAAACTTTATTTTAGCTCATTTAAAAATCTCATTTAAGCATATTTGGAAGATACAAATACACTGATTGAAACAATGACACTTACCAACAATAATTATTTTTGCACGACAATGACATTTTTTGTGCACAATTACTTTTTTTTATTTTGAAAGTGCAGTATAGTGAGAACTATTGTACAATGGACACATTTTGGGTTCCTTTTGTATACAATGAGATATTGTTTGAACAAAAAATAGGTCAGAATTGTTCCGTCGTTCATCGTTATAAATTGATCATTTAAATATTAATTTGACACAGGGGCCACAGCAGGGGCCAAAGGCTTCTTGGCAGGGGCAGTGGCCCCTGGAGGCCCCTGTGTAGAACCACCACTGCTGGTTTGCCTCCCTGCTCAGACCAGGAGGTTGCCGCCTGGTCGTAGCTGATGCTAATATTCCGGTGCTCCCTTTGTGTAGGTGGCTAGCTAGCTGCTATCGCTAATTGTTGAGATAAGATATCCGTTAATGACAAGGTCAGATTTTTAAATTAATATTACTTTTCCTTGGTTGATTATACTGGCGCACTGCTTTGCGTAACAGTCTGTGAGCATCAAGCGATGATGATGATGGAGGGGTGTCTCAGTTTTACCCCGACCACCATCACCTCTGGATTGAGGGGCAGAAGACTCAGACAGAGGGTTAGGAGTAATGGCTGGTAATGGGATTCAGCCATAGTCCTAAATTTAGTTAAAGTGGTGCATGAAAACTTAATTTAGCCAGATTTCTGATCATGTATTGCAAACCCAAAGGCTTAAGAACAAGTTAATTTTTTGCATCTATTTTAAGATGTTTTGTTAAACTAAAATGTGACAGACAGGTAATAAAGTCTTAGGAATAACTCAGCGGGTAAATTGTGTACGCAACAGTGTGTAGCAGTGCAGTGTGTATACAGTTTAGCCTATTTGAATGCATTTATGTATTTGAATAAACACAACAACTCCTGAAGACCCCACCACCCCCAAAAATCACTCTGCTGTCTAGCTGCTTGTCCACCTTCACCATGGGAATTTCTTTCAAAACTACATTTATGATACTTTGCCTTATTAACAGCAAAGTGCCAGCAGGTGAATAAAGAGGCAGGTAATGGGTACAGTTTGACAGTCAACATAGCACAGATGTGTCAGAAACAGACACACACATCTCTCCGTTCAAAGGCTGATCTCAACTGGCTGATAAAACACTGAAACCTTTTACGACTGTTCAGTTCAGCTCTTTATTGTCCCTCAGGGGGGGATTTGATTTACAGCAGAGGACAAAAATAACTGCAAAACTTGTGTGGTTTTCTTTGTAAATTATCATTATTATTATACTTAACACTCTCTATAGTGTTGATATAATTTGAACCTTATTCAGTGTTAAAAAAAATACACTAATAGTGTTAATTTTTGACACTATACAGTAGTGTTAGGTAAATTCAACACTGATGAGTGTTTAATTTCAACTAGTGAGAGTGTTATTCTAACTCTGTCACAGTGTAAACTGTTTAACACTTTTAAAGTGTTATTTTAACTCAATTTAGTGTGGACCAACATAGACTTTTAACCCTTTGATGCACAACATGGTCTAAAGTGACCCGACTGAGTTTTTATGTTCTATATCTGTGCAATAAATTCATTTAATCATTGAGTATTCCAGGTGTTCCTCAATTAACTTGAGAAAAAAGCATGAAGGGAACAATGGAAATAATGATCTGTTGTAATAAAAAAAACAAGATATTCAAAGAACACTTTGAATATTCAATCATGAAATAAATGGATTTCAAAGGATAGAGCAAAGAAACACACAGCCAGCATGAAATAACAAGGGAAATGAATGTGGGTCATTTTTGACCCATGCTGTGCATCAAAGGGTTAAAGTGTTAATTTAACTCCCTAGGAGTTGAATTAACACTTCTGAATTTGCTGTGTACATGAGATTTTTAGCCTCAAGAAGCTTGTACAGATAATTAAATAAGGTTGTAGTGGCATCATCCACCCCTATATTAACCCGATATGCAAATTGCATCAGGTCGCTTCTGAAATAGCTAAAAATAAGACAACTGAGCAGCAGGAGGAGCCCGTGTCTGTGTTTAAGTCGGTAACTGATCTGGTCACTGATAAGACACCGGCGGTAAGTGAGGAGCTCTTCTTCATCACTGTCCTGCTGCCCTCTCCACAGCCCGGCTGTTTGCAGAGCCAGGTATAGTTCACATGCCTCCTTTAACAACCTACTGGATCAGTTACCAACTTGGCTCGTAACCAGCATTTCTCAGCAGGGAGCTAACTCTCCCACCTCAGCAGCCCACTGCACATCTATCCTTAGAGTATTCATGAGCATCCACATTCCCAGGATATTAAAGGAACCTTTATATGTAAGGTTAAACTGTCTGCTGTAGGTCCCGGTGTTACTGCATCTTAAGACACTTGAGTTTTTAGTCTTGACTGCAGCTATCAGCCAGTATTCTCATGAAGAGAAGAATAGAAGAGAAACATGCAAGGAAAGGTTGTCCTTCTAAATGTTTCATAACTTTAACCCTGTGGAGTCCAAAAGCTCCAAATAATCCAGACTTGTTGCCTCCATCAGACTAGAAAACAAAGCAGCGTGGAGCCCTACTGTAAATTGACCTCTAAAGTTCTGGCTGTAAACTCCATGAGGCCAGTTTCAGTTTGATGATGATATACCAAGTAAAACTGGAGACAAGCTCAAATAGATTTAGTATCAAATGATAGAACTGGATGGAACCCTCTTATATGGTAGATTTGACACCTTTGTTCACATTTGCAACATTTACATTTTTTTATTGAGCATGATAGTGGTTTGAAAGAAAAAAAAGCCCAGCAAAGAGTTGGTTGTCGAAAAAGGGTATTAGTGACTCCAAAGTTTTGAGCGGTAGTATTTTATTAAAGTGTAACCCTTTTTTTTTTTTTTCCCCAATATTCGTGACACTTGTGGGCCCTTGAAAAAATGTCGTATGTATACATTCATAACTGTTATTCTGCACAAAAGACATTTTTGAGTGGTTCCCAAGTTGAGCCACTGTGCTGATCCCATGAAGCTGCAGGACTTCTATGTACAGGTACATCTCAAAAAATTAGAATATTGGGAAAAAGTTCAAAAAAATGTGTCAATTATTTCATATTATATAGATTCATTACACATATTTCAAGCCTGTATTTCTATTGCTATTTTTTTGTTATGGTCTTCTTTCAGAATAGTGGAAAGAAAACATCCAGGTTATATTTTACTATATTTTGTAAAAAAAAAAAAAAAAAAAAAAATCACTAAAATTTAGCGTTCTATTGCAACATGTAACATGACTGTGGACTCCAATATTGATCTTTTTCACAATAATCTAATTTTCTGAGACACTGAGTTTTGTGTTTTCATTATCTCTAAGCCAGAATCATCAAAATTACAAGAAATATTTCACTCTACGTGTAATGAATCTATATAATGCATGAATTTCACTTTCTGAAATGACTGACAAAAATACTGAACTTTTTCATGATATTCTAATTTTTTGAGATGTACCTGTACTATAGTGAAAAACAAGGTCGCAGTGAGTAAAATGTACAAAGAACAAACAACTTGGGCTTGAGAGGATTAAGGTGATTTAGGTTTTGTGGAAACTGCAGGTTGTGATTGTTGTGAAGTTTCAGCTACATTTACATGTTGCAGCTAATAAACTGACTTTCTATGACTTGTAGTCTTGCATTACATGTGCCAGGTGAGGTTTTTCTTTCACCCATAGCTAATCCCAGTTCAAATATCTTGCAAAAAAACACTGCAGGTTATTTGTTTCATATTAAAAGTGCAACGCAAATCAGCCTGATGCTCTCCTGATGAACTCGCTGAACTTCACTGCAGCCAAATCAGATGGTTTGCAAATGTTGTCTCACAAATGCTCAGGATGGTCAGGTGATTTTGTTTGGAGGTAAATATTTGCACAGGATAAAGATGTCACTGAGCAGTGTCCATCCTGTCTGTCACAATATGATTCTGGTATCCATCAGGGTGACCCTTTATAACCTTTAGAATCTAAAGTCACTATTTAATATTAATTTAGAATCTATTTTAAATTTTCATGCATTTTCTGACATTTTTAGAGACAGTGTGAGCAAAATTCATTACCGTAACACATTTTAAAATAGAAAAACCAACAAAAAGTTTTTGGGGGTTTTCTTTTCTTTTGCAAGCACTTAAATCTGCTCAAGGGTAGCTGGTATCACCAACATGTATTTTATTAAAATATACACATTTTAATTCAAACGATTCTATCATTACCGTAACATTTAACCATTTTTTCTCATCAATTTTCATTCAGATTTCGTTCTTTATACATTGTTAAAACCATTATATTTGATTGTATTCTGTTAAATTATACATTTTTAAACAAATGTATATTTGTTTTTATAAAGCTTATTAAATATTTATTGTATATAAGTGTGGGGGAAACCATGACATTTTTATCTGGACACATTACAGTAATGAATTTGTTAATCAAAAATATAGAAAAAAATATTCTAACACAAAACAATGAATTGTGCCTCATTATGGCTATATTGTTCATTCATATAAAAGTGAAATATATTTAGTTTAATAAAGTATGTCCTTATAATCTTCACAGACAGAACTTAGACTGGCTTCATGAGAATCACCCTGATGTCTGACACAGACCAAGGTTATAATAGTTTTGGATTTTTTATTAGTCTTAGTTTTAATTTTGTTGTGAATTTTTGTCTTCAGACTCAGTTAGTTATAGTAAGAGTTATCCGACTCTGAGGTTCTGTTGTCGATAACGGTATCTTTCTCCAAGCTAGGAAGACGATGAGAAGTAGGGGGGCCATATATCGATATGGATATCGTGGTGAGGAAATGCTTCGTTTTTTAGACGACCATAGACAAACATCATTCAAACAATAATAAAGTAGCCGACGCAAATACGTGACACGTGACGTTTCACCTCTGACCTCGCGTTTATATCAAGAAATACATTTCGTAACATAATTTAATTTAGGACTTTTTTAACACGTTAATTTTTGTGTAATTCATTCATCTTAATTAACGTGTTAAAGTCCTGGCCCTGTTTATTGTGTGTCTAACTCTCATCAGTGCCATCGCTGTAATTAGTTAGTCATTACTGGCACATGTGGTCTGTAATTAGGGCCTCGGGGCAATCTGCACTACTGTTATACTGTGGATTTTTTCTTCTTCCTCTTCTGGACGCAATTTCGTCCCACTGCTAGTCCTACAACTTGAAGAGTTGCAGGACAAATTATTTTTCAAAACGTGCGGTTTGATCGGGATCGGTGTGCTATTACTTTCCTCTACAGAATATGAATTTTTCGCGACGTAAGCTCAAAATTTTGCATTGAAATGAATGGGACGGCCGACAAAAAATGAGCGAAAAAGAACAATCATTGGAGATTTTTAAACGTCTACTTCTCCGGCATAATTTCACCTAGAGACTCCATTTAAACTTTAAACAGTAGACACAAGTCTTGTGTATCGGTGTATTAATCCACGTTTCGATAGGTCATATAGTTTTTTATCAATCCCTGTTCAATGACCATGATCATTTTTGGAGAAATTCTGAGATTATAATGGGTGTGTATTGCACGGAATGTTCGTGTCACAGTGTGTGACATCATCACCAGAGTGTAGAGGGAGAGAAAAATGTTTTAAAAAATACATTTTAAAACTGCGCTCCAGGCCGCAAATTCCACTCTACAGAAATAATTTATACATAGAAATGTATGAAAATTTGTCTTCTCCCTCACAATCCTCTGGTAAAGCTGTCAGAGTTATAGTTTGGGCGTAGGACGCACAGATTCGCCACCAAAACCACCAACAGCCTCATTGGCTCCCATATTAAAAACGCAGGGAGATTTTGGAAAAAGGGAAGATGGAACAATTTTTTTAGATCGCTCTAACAAAGCTATTTTTTAATTTTTCTTTAAAAAAATCACATGTAGACGTTCAGGAAGAACTCAGGACGCTCAAAGTGAAGTCGGATCAATGATAGGTATTATGGTTTTGCCAAAAATGCTTTCTGGTCAAGGCCAGAAATTCCAGTCCACCTCTGGCTGCTGTCACTCTTTCATTAACAGGTGTCAGTTAATTCTGTTGATTGCTTTGATCTGATTGCCTTTGATCTTTGATGTGATTACAGTTACAGATACACACACACACACACACACACACACACACATGCGCGTAAGCACGCACACTCCTCACACATGCATACACATGCTTCAAACACATGCACGCGCACGCACGCACGCACGCACGCACACACACAGTAACTTTATGTGATTTTGATTACACACACACACACACACACACACACAGGCAGTAGCCCCCGTGGCCCTTTCAAAATTTCCCCAGAGGAAATTTTCTAGTTAGTCATGCATTACTGGCACATGTGGCCTGTAATTATAAATGTCACCTTTAAGGCAAATGATATGTCACAAATAAAGCTTGATGAGGCATAATGCATGATATAATTTCACAACTATTGTATAATGCTGCTCACACACACACACAACAACAACACATTGTGTGGGTCCAGTATTTAGAAAGGTCCGTCCTCATGGGGGTGGTGGCAGCAAGCACCAACCACAAGTGACCAGTGGCCCAAAACATGTTTTTTATTTTTCCACGCCGAAATAACTGCTGTCCACTGATCCCTGATAATTACGGCATACGTGACATTATCCCATGCATTGTCCTGTAACAGACTGTGACAATAACCCTTTAGGAGTCAGACAAAGGGTCCGATGGGAAGCCAGCAGTGTGATACTAACTCCTCCAGACACATACAGTATTGTTGCTGTGGTCATAACAAGCCAGGAGCTGTATCTATTAACCAGCTCAGACATGCTAAACACACCACACGCTGCTGCTGCTGCTGCTGCTTCAGCACTGCTCATGGTAAAAACTTGTGACTGCACTTGTGGTCATCCTGACGTTTCTCAATTAACAAAACCATGAAATTAATTTTAAAAAAATCTAAGTTAAAGCTGTTAACAAGGCTGTAACCAGTGGTGGAAAGTAACTAAGTACAATTACTCAACTACTGTACTTAAGTGTAATTTTGAGGTGAGTATTCCCATTTTTATACTTCTACTTCACAACATTTTGAGGCAAATATTGTACTCTTTACCGCAGCACATCCAGCCTCAAGTATCACCTCAATGCTAAACATATAGCAGCTAGCGGCTAGTTTGCTAGCTAGCGTGGATTGTGTTTTACTTCAAAAACCAAAGTATTCTAGTTTACAGAAGGTCTACCTACCTATAGGCTACCCGGATTTATGAAATGTACTATATTTATAAATATGCTATTGCTACACTTAATGGCAAAAATTGCACTGGTCTGTTGGACTTGAACAAAAATAAACACTATTTTTGTTGCTTAAGCTTATGTATTCAGTCATTATTCAATGGTATACTAAAAATCCATGTGAAAAAAATGACTTCACTGTTCTCAGGTCAAATATTTAGATGAAAAAAATTTGATTAATTTTGATGATTTAATTAAAAAGCCTCTAATAAATTAGATTACTTTTTTTTGCCCTAATAATAAACCTTGCAATGTCCTCAAAAATATATAGCAAACCTTCTAAACTAAAGATAAGACCAACAACCAAACTAATATTGTGGATCGAAGAAATGCTGACGGGTCCTTTGAGAGTCTCATTTCTACCGACTACTCACTCAGCAGACAGAAGTCACTAACTTTGTTATTTAAAGTAAACTATAAATACAAATACGTCACTTTTCTATGTCACCTATGTCACTGCGTCAGGTAGTTTTGTATAAGTAGGTTGTGTAAGAAGATTTTTCAACCCAAACCCTGATGTTTTTACGAACCTGAACCAAGTAGATTTGTTTCCTAAACTTAACCAAATAGTAACAATGTGTTAAAAACAGCGACTGTGTGAATGTGTCTCAATGTTAAGTCGCACGGTAATATTTTGTAAGATATCACAGAAAACTACTATGCATACGTTTTCATAGAATATCATGCAAACCTTATTAATGAGAATGTATTGTCACACTTTCAGCAAGAGATTGAAAGAGACTTTGTAGAATTTGCTGACTTTAAGTATCCTGGAAGGCGGAAGTGTCCAAATTATTTAACCTATCCACTGGGGTGCCTCAAGCATCAGTGCTAGGCCCCCTTCTCTTCTCAATCTACACCACTTCACTTGGCGCAATCATGGCTTCTCATACCATTGTTACGCCGATGATACCTAACTGTTCCTTTCCTTTCCACCAAGTGACCCCACAGTCTCAGCCTGTATCTGTACATCTCGTGGCCCGCGGGCCAATTGTGGCCCTCGTGACGATATTTTGTGGCCCCCACCTTGATATGAAAGTTTAATGTGAGTTTTATATGAATGGCACTTTGCCGTGTTGTGTGTGGAAGGTCCCTTTTATTACTTTTTTTTGGTAATTTGTGTCTTTTTTTTAAATAATTTTCTGTCTTTAATACTTTTGTGTCTTTTTTTGGTAATTCTGTGTCTCTTTTTGGTCATTTTGTTTCTTTTTTAAGTAATTTAGTTTTTTTTCTGCCATTTTGTGTCTTTTTTGGGTCCTCTTGTCTTTTTTTAATAATTTTGTGTCTTTTTTTGGTAATTCTGTGTCACAATATTTTTGGTCATTTTGTGTCTTTTTAAAGTAATTTAGTGTTTTTTCAGTCATGTTGAGTCTGTTTTTTATTAATTTTGTGTCTTTTTGGTTATTTTATGTCTTTTTTTTAGTAATTTTGTGTCTTTTTGGTTATTTTATGTCTTTTTTTAGTAATTTTGTGTCTTTTTGGTTATTTTATGTCTTTTTTTAGTAATTTTGTGTCTTTTTGGTTATCTTATGTCCTTTTTTTAGTAATTTTGTGTCTTTTTGGTTATTTTATGTCCTTTTTTTAGTAATTTTGTGTCTTTTTGGTTATTTTATGTCCTTTTTTTAGTAATTTTGTGTCTTTTGGTTATTTTGTGTCTTTTTTTGGTCATTTTGATACTGCCTCCAGCGGCCCCCAGGTAATTTGAGCTTGAGACCCCTGAACTAACTGATGAGCAGGTGGAACCTTGTTGTTTGTGTGTGTGTGTGTGTGTGAGTGAATGATGATGATTTCTAATAATTTGTACCCTTCTTGTGGCTTTTCAGCTCAATGGACATTTCTGTTTCACTGTGTGCAGCACGAGTCCATTCCTGAAACTTTCACTTCAAAAACATTGAAGCCAAATGTTTGGAAATATGGTGAACATAAGCATCAGATAAGCTTCTTGATCACCATCTGCTTCTTTAAACACCTGTGGAGGAATTATGGACAGCAGCTCCCTCTGAAGAGACGACAGACAGCTTGTCAGCATGAAACCAAGGAATAAGAACAATGTTAAGAAAAAAAACTCCTGTTCCTCTTGAAAATTCTCATTACAACTATAAAGTGCCTTGTTATTTTTATTTAGTGAGAGGAGACTTTCCTGGAGAGAAAAAAAAAAAACCTTAAGCATTGATCAGGCAAATGGGTTTGAATTCAAAAGGCAAAGTGGTCTCATTTTCTTTAACTGCAGAAGGCTTATTGAGTGAGAAACGTTTACAGTTTTAAGATGTGCTTATAAACCCCGAATGTGCCAGTTAACCAAGACATTTAAGGCCTACCCGAGGATAACTACAGTCAGAAATACTCCCAAGTACATTTAAGAACTGCTTTCTTCAGAACGAAAGCTAAAAAAAGATAATTGGCTGAAAGCTTGGGCAATAAACAGCCATGTGTCAGAAGTGAGACATTATAATTCTTAGAAAAAAAGCTCACACATAAGTGCTTACATTTTATTTATCTAACTTTTTCCCTCCACGTTTTCTAAGCGTTCCCCCCCTCTGGGGTTTTGAGGTGAGTTTGACATTTTCCGAAGTTGTTAAAATTAAATTCAAAAATAGTTTTTCCTTTCTGTGTGTAAAGTCGTCTGAATAGTTCCCGGCAGCAAGAGACCACACAATGTCCAAAGACTAAATATATGAACAGTGAAGCAAGTGAAGTGCAGCAAAATCTGCAAATTTGACCCAAAAAAAAATCGTCTTGCACACAGGTAATGGTTGAAATTTCTGGTAATACTTTATATTAGGGAACACATATTAGTTAACATTAATTAGTTGCTTATTAGCATGCAAATAAGTCACATATTGGCTCTTAATTAGTCATTATTAAGTAGTTATTAATGCCTTATTCTGCATGGTTTTATTATACAACCAGTAAGACATTAACTAAGAGTTTTCCCTCAATAACCTCAGAATTATTGATTATTAGCAGCAGGTAATGAAGTTGTTGTATATGAGTTATGATCTTAATATGCTTTATAATATGGACTTTATAAGTCTCTATATATCGGTGACTGAAACCATGGAAACGGCAAATAGCAAACACCTTCTCCAGACCTTTGACGTGACTGGTGGCTCCTATTGGATTTTTATTTTTTCTGTGACTGACTTTTTTCTTTTCATTTTGACTTTTTTGTTATTACATGTCATTTAGCTGACGCTTTTGTCCAAAGCGACTTACAATAAGTGCATTCAACCTGAGGGTACTAGACTTAGACCATAGGAATCATGTAAGTACATAACTTTAAGAGCTAACTGTCATTGCTACAGGAGTGCTATATGTTAAGGAAGAGAAAAAAAACAAAAAGAGCATAGATATATATATATATATATATATATATATATACACACACACACACACTACTGGTCAAAAGGTTTAGAACACACCAACTTTTCCAGAATTTAATTGAAAATGATGCAGTTTAATGTCTCAGTGTACTCTGAAATTAATGCACATTTGCAACATTTAAAATTCTTTATTGAGCATGATAGTGTTTTGAAAGTAAAAAAAAAGATTCAAAATCACATTTTATGTTGGACTAAAGGACTAATAAAAGACACAAAATGACTAAAAAAAAGACACAAAATGACCAAAAAAAGACACAAAATGACTAAAAAGACACAAAATGACTTACAAAGACATGAAAATAATTAAAAAATTGACAAAATAGCCCAAGACTCCATAGAGTTAAGTTGTTAACCCACTTCTTGTTCCCTGAAAAAGGCCTACTTGTATAATTCTGAAATGTACATTATTTTTCAGTTTTGGTTAAGCTTACCTTTTTTTATTTACCTCTGGCAGTTCACCACTTACCTTTGTACCCTTTCAAGCTGTTCATTTGACTTGAACTGCTTGAATTTCAATTAAAAAAAATGGAAAAATTGGGGTGTTCTAAAACTTTTGACCGGTTGTGTGTGTGTGTGTGTGTGTGTGTGTGTGTGTATGTGTGTATATATATATATATATATATATATGTATATGCATGCAGGAGTGGAAGAGTTGGGGTTTTTTTTACTTTTCTTGTGATTTCCACCTTTTTTCTTCTCATTTTGACTTTGACTTTTTTTTCATAGACTAACAGTGGCACAAAGTGGGTCACTTTGTGCCACTGTTAGTCTACCAGTGAGCCACTTTGTAGAGTAATGATTTACATTAAAATCTACCAATCATCATCCAATCATCCAAAAGGAGCCACCAGTCACGTCAAAGGTCTGGAGAAGGTGTTTGCTATTTGCCGTTTCCATGGTTTCAGTCACCGCTATGTAGAGATTATAAAGTCCATACAAAGTAAAGCATATTAAGATCATAACTCATATACAACAACTTCCTTACTTACTACTAATAATCAATAATTCTGAGGTTATTGAGGGAAAACTCTTAGTTAATGTCTTACTGGTTGTATAATAAGGCCATGCAGAATAAGGCATTAATAACTACCTAATAATGACTAATTAAGAGACAATATGTTACTTATTTGCATGCTGATAAGCAACTAATTAATGATGAATATGTGTTCCCTAATAGAAAGTGTTACTAAATTTTTATTTTAAGTTTTGGGGGCAAAATGCCTCTTAGTCTTTATTTGTACGTTCCCACAGTGGTAATGTATTTCTGTGCATCAACAGTTGGAAGTAAAAGCGGTTCACATATTTGATCATAACGGAAAAACTAATTCTCCATTTTTGGTCTACCAGTCATCACCACAGAGACACAATTCATGACACGAGCTCCTTTTCTAAATTGGCCATAATGGACTCGATTTTGGTCAATTAAGACAAAGAACAGCGGGCAAAAACACGCTTGTGTCACGAGATTTAAAGAAAAGTTTGGTTTGAAAATGCGAACAACATCATGCCAGAAACATCCGCAGCGATTTTATTTTGTTCATTTTTGAGGCTTTGTTTCAGAAAAATGTTTCATTAAATATAGGAAGATTCTTACATATGTCAACAATCTTGGTTACACTTTCAAATTAAGATCAGAAAACATCTTCCAGCTCTCCTAAACTTCTCTTCAGAATAACAACTGGGCAAAAAACACCTAATTGCTTTAGAAAAGCTCAGATTTACCCTTCGAGACTCGGAGAGTTTCCACAAAAGCTGGTTAGTCTTCACTCCTGATCTTTTTTCTCTTTTTTCTCCCCATTTCTTTTTCACCATGTAAACTGCACGGCCTTATATATCTGTAAAAATGACTGAATGACTGACAGTAAATGAAAGATGTATCGGTAACACAGTGGTAACTTACTATTTTTCATTTTATTTTTATTATATTTTTATTTTATATTTTATTTTATTATATTTTTATTTTTATTTATTATTGTTATTTTATATTATTATTATATTTATATTACTTTTATTTTTTAATTTCATTTTATTTTATTTTTATTCATTTATTTATTTTACATTTTATTTTTTTATTTTTTTTATTTTATTTTATATTTTTTTGGTGTAGTCCTTGTCTGCATGCTGTGCTATTTGTTTATTTTTTTCCCCTTTTCTGTGGTTTGTCATGTGAGTGCTTTATGTGGGAAATAAAAAAACAAAAAAAATAAAAACATCTAATTCCCATCGAGAATGAGGAAAATTATTCATCATCCAGTTTTTAGATCGTTGTGGAAACCGTGAAAGCTGAATGTAAAACATTCTAGTGTGCTATTTTCCTTCTTACTTTGTTTAAACTTTAGCTATTTAGCCAGATTGTTCCAGAACAAACTGAACCTTTGACAATGCAATCAATACATAATTGAGGGTGTCACCATAACAACATGTGCACATCTCGTCCCGGTCCACGTGGACGGAGTTAAAAACTCTTGGTTAAATTTGACGTTTTGATGAAATTTAATCTTAAATAGGATTATGTGTTGTTCCTCTGGGACCCAAACCACTCAGCTCTATGGGCAGGAGTGTGTTTTTCTTCTCAAATTGTCTGATTAGCCCTAAACTACGGCGGTCGCACAAGTTTCTGGAGAATTCAGCTGCTGGTTGATGGAGTTGTTTTGACTGTGGAGCTCTGTGGCAACTGGCCGCCCAGGGTGTCATTGTGCCGCCACAAGGTCTATGAGAAACAGCCGTTAAGGCTTGGACCGCAGTTAACCATGTGGTTCACCACACAGACCAGGAGGAGGAGGAGGAGGAGGAGGAGGAGCAGACTCGGAGCATGCAGGGGAGGAGAAAGTAGAGAGTCAGGGAGGGAAGAAGAAAAGTGGAGAGAGTGTGCTGATGCAAAATAAACAATAAAAATGTCTTATTTTACCTCCATGACCTCTGAATCTATTTTGGTGCCTCGGATAGAAACAACAAGAGGCCCTGATTCAATAAAGGAAGGAATGAGAGTCAATGAGTGAATGACAAGAAAATACATTGAAAGAGAGAGATGAAGGATAGAAAATTGAAAAGTTGCATGAATGCAGGAATAAAGAAATAGTTTTTATCCGCCTTATTATTATAGTTCACAAAAACTAGAATTGAAAAAACATTTTTGTTAACTTAAATTAAAAAACAAACAAAAAAACAACTTGTTTTTTATTTTTAAAGATAACTAACCCACCATGAAATACAAAACAAAATATCATAGCACCTGCAATCAAATTTCTCTGGTGCCGCCCATGATAATAATCTAATACTAGAAAATTTCCTCTGGGGAAATTCTGAAAGGGCCACGGGGGCTACTGCCGGTGTGTGTACACTATGATGAGATTCTTCAGAGATTTAAAACTATGCCCTTTAACCTCAAAATGTGTGTGTGTGTGTGTGTGTGCGCGCGCGTGTGTGTGTTGGAAGCTTTCAGAAATCTTCCTGCGTTTTTAATATGGGACCCAATGAGGCTGTTGGTGGTTTTGGTGGCGAATCTGTGCGTCCTACGCCCAATCTATAACTCTGACAGCTTTACCAGAGGATTGTGAGGGAGAAGACAAATTTTCCTACGTTTCTATGTATAAATTATTTCTGTAGAGTGGAATTTGCGTGGAGCGCAGTTTTCAAATGTATTTTTTGACAGTTTTTTCTCTCCCTCTACACTCTGGCGATGATGTCACACACTGTGACACGAACATTCCGTGCAATACACACCCATTATAATCTCAGAATTTCTCCAAAAATGATCATGGTCATTGAACAGGGATTGATAAAAAACTATATGACCTATCGAAACGTGGATTAATACACCGATACACAAGACTTGTGTCTACTGTTTAAAGTTTAAATGGAGTCTCTAGGTGAAATTATGCCGGAGAAGTAGATGTCTAAAAATCTCCAATTATTGTTCTTTTTCGCTCATTTTTTTTCCGGCCGTCCCATTCATTTCAATGCAAAATTTTGGGCAGTTTTTCGCGACTTACGTCGCAAAAAAAATCATATTCTGTAAAGAAAAGTAATAGCACACCAATCCTGATCAAACCGCACGTTTTGATATATAATTTGTAGCGGGACGAAATTGCGTCCGAAAGAGGAGGAAGAAAAAAACCATCTGAGTGGATCTATTCTGCATAATGAGTACTTTTAATTTTGATACTTTAAGTACATTTTGATGCTGATACTTTTGTACTTTTAATTCAGTAAGTTTTGAATGCAGTGGAGTTATTTCACAGTGTGGTATTAGTAATTTTACTTAAGTAAGAGACTTGAATACTTTTTTCCACCACTGGCTGTAATATTTGGAGATACAAGGGTTTTTTTTTTCCATCTGACAGTAATGACAGAGAGACAGAAATGTAACGGGACGGGAAAAACAGAAATAAATCGTCGGGACGCTGGTTGTCTTTGCAGATGAGTGTGTGCGTCGTCTGTCTGGTGGCTGTTAAATCAACATTTTGTCATCTCTCTCTCTCTCTTATTTCTTTTTTAGATGCATATATATTTTTCAAAATCCCTTTCCAGACAGGATTAATATTTCTGGGTCAGTATTTTTTTTTTTTTATATTTGCTCTTAGTGAAATGCTCCCACTTATTCTTAAAAACTGACATTTATAGATTTTAATTGCAGACAGCATTACTGCCACCTGCAACATTTTTAACCAACAAATTAATCTCACATTCACAAATTCACCGTCTGATTTGCTTTCCTATCAAGACTCAGAGGAGACGATTGTTACCTCGTGTTTTTATGGTCAATATGAATATAATGTTAACCCTGTGGAGTGTCCAAAAGCTCCAAATAATCCAGACTTGTTGCCTCCATCAGACTAGAAAACAAAGCAGCGTGGAGCCCTACTGTAAATTGACCTCTAAAGTTCTGGCTGTAAACTCCATGAGGCCAGTTTCAGTTTGATGATGATATACCAAGTAAAACTGGAGACAAGCTCAAATAGATTTAGTATCAAATGATAGAACTGGATGGAACCCTCTTATATGTTAGATTTGACACCTTTGGTCACATTTGCAACATTTAAAATTCTTTATTGAGCATGATAGTGTTTTGAAAGTAAGAAAAAGATTCAAAATCACATTTTATGTTGGACTAAATGACAAAAAAAAGACAACAACAGACACAAAATGACCAAAAAAGACACAAAATGAGACGACAGAATGACCAAAAAAACCCCAAAAAGACACAATGACAAAAAAGACACAAAATAACAAAAAAAGACACAAAATGACCAAAAAACACACAAAATGACCAAAAAAAGACACAGAATGACTAAAAAGACACAAAAAAAGACACAAAATGAGACGACAGGATGACCAAAAAAAAAAAACCCACAGAAGACACAAAATGACAAAAAAAGACAAAATAACTAAAAAAGGACACAACTAAAAAAGACATAAATGACTAAAAAAAAGACACGAAATAACTAAAATTTCAAAGAAGACAAAAAATTACTTAAAGACATGAAAAAATGATTCATAAATGGCCAAAATAGCCCGATAAGACTCCATGGAGTTAAAAGCAACAATGAACCAGCTGTGATTAAATCAATGCATTGTTCAGTGAGTTTATCTGTTTCCAGCCTCCTCTCGTCCTCCTCCGGCCTGGTTGGACGCGTTTAAAGCTCACAGCTAATTCTCTGATGATCCTCCATGATAGCGTGAGCCGAGCTCGCTAAGAAATGACGTAATGATGTCACTGCAGAGCGTCTCCTGCCCGCCACAGTCCCTCAGGTTCTTTCAGTTCATGTCCTGCCACGTGTGCTCGCCAGTTCTTCCATGTGACCTCGTGTCATTTTAATATCTGTGAGGCCTCACGCTCTGCCTGCCTCCACGACCTCACCATGCACCATGCATCCTGTCTGGACACAGGTGACACACACACACACACACACACACACACGGACCGAGGACCCAGGTGTGTGTGATGTAACTAAAGAATAAAAACCAGCTTCATGGTACATTGATTTATGGGTCAGTGACAAATGAGGGTTGGCAAGATGTCAAATGGTGGAACCACAAAACAATGATAAATATTAAATACTTTATCCACCTACGGTGTGTTTAACTCTATGGAGTCTTACAGGGCTATTTTGGCCATTTTTTAATCCTTTTCATGTCTTTGTGTCTTTGTAAGTAATTGTGTCTTTTTTTTGTGTCATTTTGTGTCTTCCGTGGGATTTTTTTGGTCATTCTGTCATCTCATTTTGTGTCTTTTTTTAGTCATGTTGTGTCTTTTTTTTTCTTTTTTAGTGATTTTGTGTCTATTTTTGGTCACTTTGTGTCTTTTTTAGTCATTTTGTGTCTTTTTATAGTCATTTTGTGTCTTTTTAGTCATTTTGTGTCTTTTTTAGTCATTTTGTGTCTTTGTTTCTTTTTTTAGTGATTTTGTGTCTATTTTTGGTCACTTTGTGTCTTTTTTAGTCATTTTGTGTCTTTTTTTTTTCATTTTGTGTCTTTTGTCATTTTGTGTCATTTTGTGTCTTTTTTTCATCATCTTGTGTCTCTTTTAGTCTTTTAGTCCAACATAAAATGTGATTTTGAATCTTTTTTTTACTTTCAAAACACTATCATGCTCAATAAAGAATTTTAAATGTTGCAAATGTGACCAAAGGTGTCAAATCTACCATATAAGAGGGTTCCATCCAGTTCTATCATTTGACACTAAATCTATTTGAGCTTATCTCCAGTTTTACTTGGTATATCATCATCAAACTGAAACTGGCCTCATGGAGTTTACAGCCAGAACTTTAGAGGTAAATTTACAGTAGGGCTCCACGCTGCACACGATTGTGCACACATGTCAGTTGCAGAAGGAATCAGAAGTCGGCTTAAATATACAAGAAAACTTTAATCACAAGAAGAGTTTGTTTTTAAACTTGTCGTGTTAGTTTTGTTTTTACTGTTTTCAATGGATCAAACTGATGCAGAAGAAAGGGCTTAAATCTCTTAGCTTAGCATGCTAATGGTGAGATAGGACATTACTCAGAAGTCGGCTTAAATATACAAGAAAACTGCACTAAAATTCCATTAACATGAACCCAATTAGCTGATATACTATATTGCATGTAAGTATCTCATATCAAATGATTATGGGCATTACGCTAAGCAACATGAATGTCATCCCTGAATTACATAGTAATGCAACATAAGTGAATGTAGCTAAATCTCCGCTTAGCATGCTAATCGATAATAACAGAATTTATACATTACATGCAGACCACTACAACGTCTGCAACTCCATAAAACACTTACTTTTCATAAGGTACCACGCCATCCAGCACATACACACTGAACATTGATATTCACTGGAAACTATTAGAATATTATTGGAAAATTGAACCTTGTAGCCACTTTAAAACTCCTAAAGATAGGAAAATATAGGGAAATCCAGAGTGAATTGTGTTACTGACCAGGTGTAGGCTGATCACACAATGGGGCGGAGCTCCCCTAAAAGGGGGCGGATCTCCACTAAAAGGCGTCCGATCGGAAACAGTGCAATGCTGCAACACGTCCTATGTAAATAATGATATTTTGAAAAATGAATTCAAAAATCTTCGAAATCGAGAATGCACACCTTCGTGTCATGCGCAAGACACATACGAAATCTGAGGTCAGAGAGATATGAACTAAATCAGGGGTCTCAAACTCAAATTACCTGGGGGCTGCTGGAGGCTGTATTGAAATTACTAAAGAAAAGACACAAAATGACCCAAAAAGACACAAATTATTTTAAAAAGACACAGATTCACCAAAATGACAAGATTATATTAAAAAAAAGAAACAAATTTATTGAAAAAGAGATACATTTATTTAAAAACAGACACAAAATTACCAAAAAGACACAAAATGACTAAATTACTTAAAAAAGAAACAAAATGACCAAAAAAAAGACACAGAATTGTTTTGTTTTTTTCAAAAGACACACAATTATTAAAAAAAGACACAAAATTACCAAAAAAAGTAATTAAAGGGACCTTCCACACACAACACGGTAAAGTGCCATTCATATAAAACTCACATTAAACTCTCATATCAAGGTGGGGGCCACAAAATATCCTCACGAGGGCCGCAATTGGCCCGCGGGCCATGAGTTTGAGACCCATGCCCTAGAGACACACACACACACACACACACACACTGTGAAGTAACAACATTAACACGTACCTGACCAGGAGTGATTGTTCCCTCAGAGGAGCAGCCAAGATCTCCAAACCCCTTAATCCTGGATAACTAGGCCACAGCCACTCTGAAGGACTTCGCTCTAAAATTCTAAAATATCTTAACGAACAGCTGCCCTAAAAGGTTTGCAAAGCCACCAGTGAATATCTCTTTCCAGAAACACAGAGCAGATGCTGAGCTCTGCAGCTCCATTTGCTTTCACACAGTCCTGATTAGTCACAGGTGTAATCATTTGCTCTAATGAGCCTCTACGCTGCTCTTGTTAAGTTAAGCTCCTGAATCAGCCCATTAAACCGGGGTTAATAAGCTGAGCTGTAATTCTGTTCTGTAAAGGACCATTTCACTCATCTTTCAAGTTTCACCTCTGTAATCTTTATTTATGGTTATTTTTGTTTTCAGAAATGTGTGATTTGTGACTATAATTGGAGATTTTCAAACGTCTACTTCTCTGGCATAATTTCACCTAAAGACTCCATTTAAACTTTAAACAGTAGACACAAGTCTTGTGTATCGGTGTATTAATCCACGTTTCGATAGGTCATATAGTTTTTTATCAATCCCTGTTCAATGACCATGATCATTTTTGTAGAAATTCTGAGATTATAATGGGTGTGTATTGCACGGAATGTTCGTGTCACAGTGTGTGACATCATCGCCAGAGTGTGGAGGGAGAGAATAAATTGTCAAAAAATAAATTTGAAAACTGCGCTCCAGGCCGCAAATTCCACTCTACAGAAATAATTTATACATAGAAACGTAGGAAAATTAGTCTTCTCCCTCACAATCCTCTGGTAAAGCTGTCAGAGTTATAGTTTGGGCGTAGGACGCACAGATGCGCCACCAAAACCACGAACAGCCTCATTGGCTCCCATATTAAAAACGAGGGAAGATTTCTGAAAATAGGAGATGGAACAGTTTCTTTAGATCGCTCTAACAAAGCTATTTCTTCATTTTTCTTCACAAAAAAACATATGTAGACATTCAGGAAGAACTCAGGACGCTCAAAGTGAAGTCGGATCAATGATAGGTATTATGGTTTTGCCAAAAATGCTTTCTGTTCGAGGCCAGAAATTCCAGTCTGTCCGTCTCTGGCTGCTGTAACTGTGCTACCAGATTCCACAGCTGTTAATTCTGTTGATTGCTTTGCTCTGATTGGTCGAACCCAAAGCCTTTGATGCTTTGATGTGATAACAGTTACAGATACACGCACGCACACATGCGCGTGTAATCACGCACACTCCTCCAGATACGTAAATAACATATACAAATTTTCTAGTTGCCGATGTTATCCTGCTAAATAAATAATCACGATGTGTCAGTTAAAGTAGCCCAAGTGTTGATTTTAAATGGAGACACATTCATCAATATTTGGTGAGAGCACAAACACATCTTCCTCTCGCAGAAAACAACCAATGGCAAAAACGAGATCTCTCATTCAGAATACTGCATGCATCATAACTTCAGCAGTACACACACACACACACACACACACACATACAGAAGTTTAGGGCATTTTCAGAACATTTGGTCTCCCATGAGTCAGCGCTGCCCCTGAGCTGAACAACATCTCACTGATTACATCAAGATAAACACACTCACACGGCCTTATGAAGTCACGTTATACGAGCACATGTAAAACAGAAGGCCTGACTCATATTCTCATTTAAAAAACCTGCAAAATATGGTTTTGCTGTTATTATAATGCTCGGCAACATGTCAAGACATTCAGAGTAACAGGCATTCAAGCGGTTATGTCATTATCATAAGAAATATTATGTTTTAAAGGGATTTACACAAGAAAGTTCAACAAAACAGTCAATTTGACTGGTGAAACTGTGAGCAGACGATATAAAAATAGAGGCTGCCGTGTCTTCTGCGTCCTGCAGCCTGTGCCAGTAGTCATTTCAGAGGAATTCGGACTCATTAGCCACTGAAGCCTTCATTACTGCACAATAACAGAGAAGAGAGACAGCGGTGGCTGGAGCTTAAGAGGTTAAAGAAGCTGGCGTCCGAACAAAAGGTTGTTGGTTTTAAATCCAGCGACCCGCAGGGGAAATCTGTTGGGGAAAAAGGGAAAATGTCTTTTATTCCCATTAACAGCTACAGTGAAGACATGTAAGTGTTCCAGTGGAGCTGCTGCAGAAGCCTGCGGTCGCACTGGGCAGCGCTCAGGTATGAACGTCTGGAGTCACCGCAGCCGCTCAGATTACGTGTTGATGGCGAGGGTTTTATTCCTCATATTGTTATGTAACACTGTGTATAATATGTGTGGTGCAGTGGTCACACAGCAGGGTAAGTATAGAAAGTGCAGGATGAGTACACTGCAAAAAAAGAAAAGTTGGGTGAACTCAAAATTTCAAGGCAACAAACTTCGATACAATTTTAAGTTGGACAATTAAACTAAATATTTTAAGTTTTGTTTTTGAGTTTGCTCAACTCTGAATTCAGATTTTTGTCAACTCAACTGTAAGTTGTACTAACTTATAATTTTACATTGTAATAACTTTTAATCCTTACTTCTGCTAACTTCTGCAATGTGCTGAAGTGGCACGATTGTAACGCCGCTATGAAATGTCAGCTAATGTTGTGACCACAATTTTGAGTTAGCATTGATACGCTAATGGCTACTCTTGTAGCTGTAACAAGCAGCGCCGCTAGCATCAGTTAGCCTCTAGCATCAGTTAGCCGCTAGCATCAGTTAGCCACTAGCATCAGTTAGCCGCTAGCATCAGTTAGCCACTAGCATCAGTTAGCTGCTAGCTTTCGCGAATGACCGAATTTCACCGCTTTCCCGAATTTCACAACAAAGAAATAAGAGTTATCAGAACTATTGTCCCTTGTTGTGAACCCCAACTTAAAGATATAAGTAACAACAACTCACCAAATTGTTTTTGAGCAGACAACTGGCTTCCTTTGTTGTGCTAACTTACATTATTGCCCTAAATGTCAATAATTTATATTTCCAAGTTTTACCAACTTAAATCACTGATTTAGGCCAAAAAATATAAGTTGGCTTTCTTGCAGTGTATGTGGTGATGGTGGAGGGACACAACAGAAAGAAGAAAAACAAAACTCACCCATCTCCATCTTGTTATTTCTTCAAACTGTAACAAAAATGTATGCATATTGCATTTAATGAATAGTTGGGTATAAAATGACAAAAAAATACACAGAATTACCAAAAAAGACACAAAATTACTTAAAAAATACACAAAATTACTAAAAAAAAAGACACAAAATGATCAAAAAGACACAAAATTACAAAAAAAGACACAGAATTACCAAAAAAGACACAAAATTACCAAAAAAGACACAAAATTACTTAAAAAATACACAAAATGACTTAAAAAAATACACAAAATTACAAAAAAAAGACACAAAATTACAAAAAAAGTAATTAAAGTGACCTTCCACACACAACACGGTAAAGTACCATTCATATAAAACTCACATTAAACTTTCATATCAAGGTGGGGGCCACAAAATATCGTCACAAGGGCCGCAATTGGCCCGCGGGCCACAATTTTCAGACCCCTGATCCAGCTCCAGCCAACCATAGATCCATCCAGGATACATAAACAGTTACAGATGATGGATGCATGTACATAGAATTCTTCCTCCTTCTGTCATGGAAAGATTATGTGACAAAACCGCAAATTACACACCCGGTTTTCACGTTTCTTGCATGAAGATGTTAGCTACGCTTTGGTTTTCCTTTTTAATTGCACTTTTGGTGAGCGATTGGTCTCAGTGTCTGGACCGTGCAACCAGAAATTAGAAAAAAAATAAAGATAAAAACACTTGAAAAAAACACATGTGCATGTAAGGAATATCATAACAGAGAATCTGTATTACATAATGAGCAACTGGGAACAAACATTATTTTCATCTAGATTTTAGGACCTTGTGGCACCTCAAATTCACACACACACACACACACACAAACACACACACACACACACACACACACACACACACATACACACACACACACGTTCTTGTACTTCTATCTTTGTGAGGACCCTCATTGGAACAATGAATTCCCTATCAAAGTTATAATAGTTTTGGACTTTTCATTAGTTTTAATTTTGTTGTGATTTTTTTGTTTTCAAATTAAGTTAGTTTTAATGAGTTTTCAGAGTGAGTTTGCTAGTTTTAGTTTAGTTTTTATTAGTTTTAATGTTAGTTGTAGTTTTTTGTAATGGGGTATTTGTTGGGTGGGAGATTAAAAGAGGTCACAGTAAATTTTGCCTTTATTTCCTTTGTCTGATCCATCTTCATTATGTATGAAAAAAGTTGGCAAAGACGAAAACGAAGGACATTTTCACTATAATTTAGTTAGTTTTGTAACCACACAATACAGTTTCAGTTAATTATCATCATCATGTAACCTTTAACCCTTAAAACAAAGTCTGAAATCTAAAAAAAAAAGCCTTTAAAGAAGTGAGGACCAGCCGAAATGTCCTCACTTTGCAAAAATGTCCTCACTCTGTTGGTTAAAAACGTGTTCTGGTCCTCACTATGTAGGAAGTACAAGAACACACACACACACACACAAACACACACACACACACACACACACACATCCTTGTACTTCTCTCTTTGTGAGGACCCTCATTGGAACAGTGAATTCCCTTGCAAGGTTATAATAGTTTTGGATTTTTCATTAGTTTTAGTTCTAATTTTGTTGTGATTTTTTTTTTCAAATTCAGTTAGTTTTAATTAGTTTTTCGAGCAAGTTTGCAAGTTTTAGTTTAGTTTTTATTTTTTTGAAATGCTTTAGTTTTTATTAGTTTTAGTGTTTTGTAATGGGGTATTTGTTGGGTGGGAGATTAAAAGAGGTCACAGTAAATTTTGCCTTTATTTCCTTTGTCTGATCCATCTTCATTATGTATGAAAAAAGTTGACAAAGACGAAAACGAAGGACATTTTCACTATAATTTTAGTTAGTTTTGTAACCACACAATACAGTTTCAGTTAATTATCATCATCATGTAACCTTTAACCTTTAAAACAAAGTCTGAAATCTAAAAAAAGCCTTTAAAGAAGTGAGGACCGGCCGAAATGTCCTCACTTTGGAAAAATGTCCTCACTCTCTTTGTTAAAAACATGTTCTGGTCCTCACTATGTAGGAAGGACAAGAACAAACACACACAGCTGTGCCTGGGTCTCTGCTCTTCAGCAGATCTGAGTTGGCATCATAAAACGGTTGTGGCATCTTGGTTTTTTCTGGCCATCTGTCCTGCTCTCTTGTATAACACATCCCTCCGGGCTGTAATTTCTAACCTCTACAATGGGTCACTTGTTTGAGAAAAAAAAAAAAAAAAAGACACATGCAGGACATTATTTTTTTTGCATAATCATTTCAATGCTTGGCTTTGCATCTCAGTCAAATCCCAAACAAATAAGTTGGCAGTGTGGACATCGCTGCATGAATGTCTGTCTGTCTCTCTTCTGGCTGCACGTGTTGTGGCGTCAACAGCACCTGAACAGTGAAAAAGTGAAAAGTTCTGCCTATCGACCATCGCCACGGCAACACTGGCACTGAATACAATGTCCAACACATAAAGCACTGGAGGGAACAACCACAGAAACCATGTGGTTTTTCTTGTTATCCTTAAAGTCTGGGTAAAGTCAAATTAGAGAATTGTATGAAAACATATTTTACAAGGTTTGAAATAAAAACATGTCAAAAGACTTAACCCTTTATCAGGCAAAGAACTATATTTGGTAACTTCAGGTAATATTTTGAGAAAAAAAGTTGCAAATTTGCTAGATTAAAGTGGCAAATCTACAAGAAAAAAAGTTGCAGATTTAAGAGATTTAAAGTGGAAAATCTGTGCGGAAAAAGTTGCGGATTTACAAGAAAAAAGTGGGAAAAAAGCAACTTTTTTCTCCCAGATTCACCACTTTAAATCTCAAAATCTGTGCATTTTTTCTCATAGATTTGCCACTTTAATCTCGTAAACTTTTTTCTCAAAATATTATTTTTGTATGTTTTTTTTAACACATTCTGGCAGTATGTAATATCCTCCAATATTCTCTAGGGTTGAAATTTGGAATTTGCAAGTATTTCAATGAGTGTCCTATTAAGGGTTAAAGTGCTGAATCTGGGAGAAAAAAGTTGCTTTTTTCCCACTTTTTTCTCGTAAATCTGCAACTTTTTTCTTGAATACCAGAATGTGTAAAAAAAAAAAAAAAACATACGAAAATAATATTTTGAGAAAAAAAGTTTACGAGATTAAAGTGGCAAATCTATGAGAAAAAAAATGCGTAGATTTATGAGATTTAAAGTGGTGAATCTGGGAGAAAAAAAGTTGCTTTTTCCCACTTTTTTCTCGTAAATCTGCGACATTTTTCGCACAGATTTGCCACTTTAAATCTCTTAAATCTGTGACTTTTTTCTTGTAGATTTGCCACTTTAATCTAGTAAATTTGCAACTTTTTTCTGGAAATATTACCTGAAGTTATCAAATATAGTTCTTTGCCTGATAAAGGGTTAAGGGACGTCCGGAATGCCCTGCTTAGTCTGCTGCCCCCGCAACCCGGCCCTGGATAAGCGGAGGAAAATTGTTGGAATGGATGGATGGAGATAATTTATCTTGCTTTAAGAGTTAATTTCTTATTTTAAAGCATTCAACATGCTTATTTCTAGATTTAACAATCTTAATTTCAGAAATCTTGTCAAGGTAAATTATCTGTCCATGCAGCAAGATCATTTCCCTCAGATTTACTGTTTTTATCTGGTTTTTAGACACACCTTTTTTTGCAGTGTGGGTATTTTATTGTTGGGGATAAAATGATCCGTCCACGTGCTTCATGTGTTTGTTTTCGAGGAGAGTCAGTAATGGGCTGTTGATGAAAAGCAGTGTGCAGGCCAGTGGCTGCTGTGGTTGTGTGTGCTGCTGCTGTCAGAGTGTTTATGGGATGTCAGACACAGAGACAGAAATCTTGGTTCAGACCAATCTCACTGGCAAATAAAAGGCAAGAAAAAGAAAAAAACTTGGGGGGGAAAGTGCTTGGCGTGTTGGTGTGACGTCCAGTTGAGGAAAAAAAACAAAAAAAAATCATGACTGTGCCCATATTTTCATTTAACCACTTGGGTTCAGTTATTGGTCTGATGGGAAAACCAGTTTTTTTAAATGTTTGTGAGCTCCATGTGAAATAAATGTCTGTTTTGCAGGAAACAGAGTCTCCATGGTAACGGTAGCTGAGGATCACACTGCAAAAAAATAAAAGTTGGGTGAACTAAAAATTTCAAGGCACCAAACTTCGATAAAATTTTAAGTTGGACAATTAAACTAAATATTTTAAGTTTTGTTTTTGAGTTTGCTCAACTCTGAATTCAGATTTTTGTCAACTCAACTGTAAGTTGTACTAACTTATAATTTTACATTGTAATAACTTTTAATCCTTACTGCTGCTAACTTCTGCAATGTGCTGAATTGGCACGATTGTAACACCGCTATGAAATGTTAGCTAATGTTGCGACCACAATTTTGAGTTAGCATTGATACGCTAATGGCTACTCTTGTAGCTGTAACAAGCAGTGCCGCTAGCATCAGTTAGCCGCTAGCATCAGTTAGCCGATAGCATCAGTTAGCCGCTAGCATCAGTTAGCCGCTAGCTTTAACCGAATTTCACAACAAAGAAATAAGAGTTATCAGAACTATTGTCCCTTGTTGTGAACCCCAACTTAAAGATATAAGTAACAACAACTCACCAACTTGTTTTTGAGCAGACAACTGGCTTCCTTTGTTGTGCTAACTTACATTGTTGCCCTAAATGTCAATAATTTATATTTCCAAGTTTTACCAACTTAAATCACTGTTTTAGGCCAAAAAATACAAGTTGGCTTTTTTGCAGTGCACTTCCAAATAAACGGGATAAAAAATGTACAAATTAATATTTTTTTCTACATTTTTGTCTGTATAAACCTCTTAAATAACTTACATCCTGCTCAAAACTACCAAATGTTTAAACATGTTTGGCATTTTAACCCTTTAAATGCCAGTTTGACTGCACAATGTGATGTTTTTTTATGAAAAAAAAACAACACAAAAATGTATTTGTTTTCCATGTAATAAATATTTTTAGGCTGGGGCATTTGTTTTTATCAGAGCCTTGGATATGTCAAAGATTAAGAACAAAATTGATTTTGATGTATTTCTTTTAAATGCATTTACAACAAATGCCCCTGCCAAAAAGTATTTATTATGTGGAAAATAACAAAATTTTTATGTGTTTTTTCTTTAAAAAACAAAACAATGACTTTTCTTTTTTTGGTCATTTTGTGCCTTTTTTAATAATTTTGTGTCATTTTTGGTAATTCTTTGTCTTTTTTTTGGTCATTTTGTTTATTTTTTAAGCAATTTGGGGGTTTTTTGGGTCATTTTGTGTCTTTTTTTAGTCATTTTGTGTCTTTTTTTGGTAATTATGGGTATTTTTTGGTAATTCTGTTTCTTTTTTTGGTAATGTTGTTTCTTTTTTAAGTAATTTAGGGGTTTTTTTTGGTCATTTTGTGTCTTTTTTTTAGTCATTTTGTGTCTTTTTTGGTAATTCTATGTCTTTTTTTAGTCATTTTGTGTATTTTTGGTAATTCTGTGTATTTTTTGGTCATTTTGTGTCTTTTTTTGGTCATTTTGATACTGCCTCCAGCGTCCCCCAGGTAATTTGAGTTTGAGACCCCTGTACTAAAACCATCCAGGCAGCAACTTCAGACATAACCACTCTGAGCAGTGTAACAGTCAGCACCTGATTAATACAGCTGTTTGGTTTCCTTTGACTTAATTAAGTCACAGAGGGAGTATGATGATGTTTGAGAGAGACAGATTTGGTGTTACTAAAGCTTTAATTAGCATTTTATACCAGGCAATTACACTGTTTTTAAGACTCTAAAGAAGAAGTTAGAAGCTGAGGTCTTTACCTTTACTTTGTCGCCCCCTATGGTAGTTAAAGGTCATTACAACTGTGTATGAAATAAAACAACAATGGCAGTTTGACAATCTCTGCTTGGAACAGACTTAGTTGGCATTGTGAGCAGTAAAGGCAGCTTTTAAATAGCAGCAGTGAAAACACACAGATGATATATAATTTTAGTAACTTTAAATAACTTCAGCTCTAAAGTACAAACCCACACATCCAGCACAGAGGTGAGAGCGGATAAGTCTTTTTTTTTTTACTTTTGCAAAACAAAAATCAAACATTTTAAACAAACAACAGCACCAAACCTGTGATGAACCACAATCTGTGCACCAAACAGAGACTCTGTTTGCACATCATAGCATTTTTAGTTGTTGTTGTTGTTGTATGCACACACACACACACACACACACACACACACACACACATACACAGACACACATACATACTTGTTTTCAGGACATATCAGTACATATGACAAAGATGTGAAAAATGGGAACATGCCTTTCTCAAGGTCCTAGAGCAGGGGTCTCAAACTCAAATAACCTGGGGGCCACTGGAGGCAGTATCAAAATGACCAAAAAAAGACACAAAATTACAAAAAAATGACACAAAATGATAGAAAAAAAATCTTAATTACTTTAAAAAGACACAAAAAAAGACACAAAGTGAGAAAAAAGGACACAGAATGATCAAAAACGACACAAAATGACAAAAAAAATACACAGAATTACCTAAACAGACACAAAATTCTTTAAAAAAAAGACACAAAATGACAGGAAAAACTAAATTACTTAAAAAAGAAACAAAATGACCCCAAAAAAGACAAAATGACAAAAAAAACCCACAAAATTACTAAAAAAAAGACAAAATTACCAAAAAAAGATTAAATTTTTTTTTTTTTTAAACAAAATTATTTTAAAAAAGACACAAAATTACCACAAAAAAAAATTAATTAAAGGGACCTTCCACACACAACACGGTAAAGTGCCATTCATATAAAACTCACATTAAACTTTCATATCAAGGTGGGGGCCACAAAATATCGTCACGAGGGCCACAACTGGCCCGCCGGCCGCCAGTTTGAGGCCCACGTCCTAGAGGCTGGGGACTCAAAGTGTTTCACACAACATTTTCATGTATACATGACTTATAAAGACCAGGAAAGGGTAAAAATCAAACTTTTTTTTTTTTCACAAACAACTTGTAAATTTAGCTGTAAGCACCAAACCTGTGATGAAACACAATCTGTGCACCAACCAGAGACTCTGTTTGCACATCATAGCATTTTTTGTTGTTGTTGCTGTTGTATGCACACACACACACACACACACACACACACACACACACACACACACGCACACAGATACATGTGCAATGTACAGTTTACAGTCAGATAGAAAGAGGATATCGGGGATTTAGCTATGAGATCACGTGTGTGTTCTGCCAGGCAGCCGTGACATCTTATGTAACACATGAAACACACACACACACACACACACACACACACTTAACTCTGTTAAACTGTCCAACATGTCGACAGACTCAGGGGAACAAGTAGGAAATACAATCTGATGAGGACCCCGTTGCTTCCTACACACACAGCACACTGCACTCTATATTTTCCCAGACTCTGCAGAAAACCTCTTTTTAACAGCACTTTTATATATATACAGCTTTAAAATATAAGACAGCCCTTAAAAGTGCACACACACACTCACACGTGCTGTGCCTGCAGCGCTGTACATCATATAAATTTGGCTGTCAAGGTAAAAAAAACATTCATCTTCAATAACTTAGTAAACCTGTCCGGTTGCTCAGTTTCTGTTTAAGAAGTTGGAAAGCATGCTGCATTCAAGTACAGCCCTGGGACACTTCACATGGTAAAACAGAGGTTTAGTTCAATGGAGGTTTCAGTGAGAAGTTATGGAAGAATAAAACAGTCATTATTGAGGATTTTAATTTAAGCAGGCAGCAACAGCAGCCGCAGAAATCCATAACACTTGAGTGCTAAGTTGAACAATAGCCTGGATGAAATATCGTCTCACACAAAAGTTTCTGAAGAGAGAAAATGGAGCTAAATGTGGTTCAGGCCAAACCGCTAAACATCCTCTTTTATATCTATATAACGTTATATATAACTTTATTGACACGTTGCCGTGGATACGCATTGTTCTGCTTCTCTCCTGGTGACGGCTCTCCTTGTTAGTGACCTGTCAATCAAAGGTAGCCCCGCCCCAAATCATACGATTCTTTATCTTCTGTTTTCTTCTAAATGGGGCCATTATTAGAACTATTAACATTAAGATTGTATTAAAGAAGATTTTTTACTAGTGATTGAGACCATAGTGTTGTCCTGAAAACCTTGACCTTTTTTTTTAAAGCAAGTGTTGCTGAAACAACCCTTTTTCTTCAATTTCTTTAGTTGTACCAGGCATTAAAATGAACATTTGTTAGGAAAAATATAATGATGACATCAAAAATAGCTGATAAGAGTTTAATTTAAGAGCCGATATCTAGACATTTTCCATGGTTTTCGTCATAATGATTTTGCTTATTCGCCTTGTTAGTGACCTGTCAATCAAAGGTAGCCCCGCCCCAAATCATACGATTCTTTATCTTCTATTTTCTTCTAAATGGGACCATTATTAGAACTATTAACATCAGATTGTCTTGAAGAAGATGTTTTACTAGTGATTGAGACCATAGTGTTGAAAAATTCTGAGGTAATAAATCAAGTGAGAAGTTTTCTCATTTTGCATTGAAATGAATGGACAGATTTTTTGCAGCCAAACTTAGCGCCCCCTGCTGGAATTTTTGGTAGAATGCAGCTTAACTCATTGTTTGAGCCAGCCTCAAGTGGCCATAAGTGCAGCTTTTTGGTCATTTTGTGCCCGTTTTGTCTTTTTTTTTAGTCATTTAGTGTCTTTTTTTTGTCCTTTTGTGTCTTTTTTCAGTAATTTTGTGTCTTTTTTGATCATTTTGTGTCTGTTGTGTCTTTTTTTTTGTTATTTAGTGTCCTTTTTTTGTCATTTTGTGTCTGTTGTGTCTTTTTTTTTAATTATTTAGTGTCCTTTTTTGGTCATTTTGTGTCTTTTTTTTGTCATTTTGTGTCTTTTTTGGTCATTTTGTGTCTTTTTTGGTCATTTTGTGTCTGTTGTGTCTTTTTTTTTTTTTAGTTATTTAGTGTCCTTTTTTGGTCATTTTGTGTCATTTTTTTTTGTCATTTTGTGTCTTTTTGTATCTTTTTTTGTCATTTTGTGTCTTTTTTGGTCATTTTGTGTCTGTTGTGTCTTTTTTTAGTTATTTAGTGTCTTTTTTTAGTCATTTTGTGTCATTTTGTGTCTTTTTTTTGTAATTTTGTGTCTTTTTTGGTCATTTTGTGTCTGTTGTGTCTTTTTTTTTTTTTAGTTATTTAGTGTCCTTTTTTGGTCATTTTGTGTCATTTTTTGTCTTTTTGTGTCTTTTTTGTCATTTTGTGTCTTTTTGTGTCTTTTTTTTAGTTATTTAGTGTCCTTTTTTGGTCATTTTGTGTCTTTTTTTGTCATTTTGTGTCTTTTTTTGTCATTTTGTGTCTTTTTGAGTATTCTTTTAGTAATTTTGTGTCTTTTTTGGTTATTTTTGTGTCTTTTTTTGACTGACTCACTGTTGGAGCCGGCCTCAAGTGGCCATAAGAGGAACTGTGGTTTTTAACCTTTATTTTTCAGCCTGGGAGGTTGCCGCCTGAGCTAAAAACACAGATTTGTTCCACTGCTGGTGTTAAATACAGAAATAGGCAGCAGACAGTCAGAGGTGAGTGACATTTCTGACGCCTCCATGAGAAGAGAAGCAGTGTGGGACTTTTTCTCATAAATACAAGCACACCTTGCTCTCAGGTGCAATGAGCCTTGATTTGGATATTTTTCTCAATATTGGTCACACGCCAGTCACAATAACAGGTTCAGGTGTGTGTTGGCGTGTGCTACGTGTCCCCTCTGAAGTTATTCCCGTCCACAATGCTGCACCATGTGACTGCATTCATTGTGAGTCTATTTTCAGTTCTTCTTATCAACTCTGCGACTGAATACGTGCCAACTGATAGCCCACCAGCAGCCAGGGTTACTAGAAACGTTTAACCTTGCTGTGAGGTGTTACACCTTCATACAGCACGGTGAAAGAAATAGGTAATAAGTCATTTTTATGATACAAGATTATGAAAAGGGGCTGGTAAGCTCTCCTGAATGTCAAGTCAAGTCAAGTATAGTTTATTTGTCCAAACTTGGGCAATTTGGTTGCAGTCTAGGTGTATAAAAGACATAAAAAACAATACATTCCAACACACATACATACAACAGATCACAGCCTCATTATATATATATATACATATATATATATATATATATATATATATATATATATATATATATATATATATATATATATATATATATATATATATAAATAAAACAAAAATAAATAATAATAAAAATAAAAAAATACTAAAAATTAAAATTAAAATTAAATTTAAAATAATAATATAAATAATAAAATAATAATAAATAATAGTATCAAGTATAGTGTATTTGTCCCAACTTGGGCAATTCGGTTGCAGTCTAGATGTATAAAAGACATAAAAAACAATACAGTCCAACACACATACATACAACAGATCACAGCCTCATTATATATATATATATATATATATATATATATATATATATATATAAATACAAATGATTAAAAATATACATATAACAAAAATCAATAAAAAAGAATAATAAATAAAAAAAAAAAAAAATATATAATATATTTTATATATTATATATATATATAAATATATATATATATATATAACAAAAATATATAAAAATAAAAATGATAATAAATAAATAATAAATAAAAATAAAAATTATATATATATATATATATATATAATTTTTATTTTTATTTTTATTTATTTATTTATTTATTTATTTTATTTATTATATATTATTATTTTATTTATTATATTTATATATATATATATATATATATATAACAAAAATATATAAAAATAAAAATGATAATAAATAAATAATAAATAAAAATAAAAATTATATATATATATATATATCATTTTTATTTTTATTTATTATTTATTTATTATCATTTTTATTTTTATATATTTTTGTTATATATATATATATATATATATATATCCTATGTTTACATTTTCAAGTTCACCAAGTGTTCACCACATCTCACTTTTTTGTCTTTTTTTGGTCAATTTGTGTATTTTTAGGTCATTTTGTTTCTTCTTTGGGTGATCTGAACTGTGTGTGTGAGATTGTGTTCAGTGAGCGGGGGTCGTGGACAACATGGATGTTAAATTGGGGGTCGCGACTCAAAAAGGTTGAGAACTACTGCTCTAACCCATAAAAAACGAGACGAACGAGTGTCAGAATTGGAGGAAAAGTGACGAGCGGATTGAAATAACTAAAGTCACGTCACAGAGTGTGAATGTGAGCGATGTGGCCTCATCACATCAAAGCTCCAGTGATTAAAAGGCAAAAAATATCCCTGACACAAGTGTGAAGACATGTGAGGCATGAAGTCATTAAGTGTTTATTTGTCGGGCGCTTGGAGGAAAAGATGACATCATGTTTGAGGAGCGTCTGATCCTGGAATGTGCTGAACATCACAAACTGGTGATGAAACAATAAACCTCGTTTTCATTTAACCCTTTGATGCACAACATGCTCTAAAGTGACCCGACTGAGTTTTTATGTTCTATATCTTTGCAATGAATTAATTTCATCATTCAGTATATTTGCAGGTTTTCCTCAATCAACTTGTTTTTGATCATCATACGTCCTAATTTTTTGTTTTAATTTCTTACTTTTTGAATAAAAAAACCCTTTTTTGACATGGGTCAAAAAAATTCATTAAAAAAAATGAAAAATGAATTTAATCAATTTTGGAATAAGGCTGTGACATAACAAAAATGTGGAAAAAGTGAAGTGCTGTGAATACCTTTTCATGTCTTTATAAGTAATTTTGTGTCTTTTTTGGTCGTTTTGTGTCTTTTTTTGGTCATTTTGTGTCTTTTTTGTAATTTTGTGGGGTTTTTTGGTCGTTTTGTGTCTTTTTTTGATCATTTTGTGCCTTTTTTTAGTAATTTTGTGGGGGGTTTTGGTCGTTTTGTGTCTTTTATAGGTAATTTTGTGTCTTTTTTTGTCATTTTGTGTCTTTTTTTTGTCATTTTGTGTCTTTTTTGGTCTTTTTGTGTCTTTTTTTGGTCATTTTGTGTCTTTTTTAAGTAATTTTGTGGGGGTTTTTGGTCATTTTGTCTTTTTTTAGTAATTTTGTGTCTTTATGTGTATTTTATTTGTCATTTTGTGTTTTTTTTAGTCATTTTGTGTCTTTTTTAGTCCTTTAGTCCAACATAAAATGTGATTTTGAATCTTTTTTTTTACTTTCAAAACACTATCATGCTCAATAAAGAATTTGAAATGTTGCAAATGTGAACAAAGGTGTCAAATCTACCATATAAGAGGGTTCCATCCAGTTCTATCATTTGATACTAAATCTATTTGAGCTTGTCTCCAGTTTTACTTGGTATATCATCATCAAACTGAAACTGGCCTCATGGAGTTTACAGCCAGAACTTTAGAGGTCAATTTACAGTAGGGCTCCACGCTGCTTTGTTTTCTAGTCTGATGGAGGCAACAAGTCTGGATTATTTGGTGCTCATATTGGAAAGCAAGGCCCTATTTACACCATACGTAGTGCTGCATGTTCTTCATGAACATATCATTAATAAAATCTGGTTGGGAAGCATAAAATAAGAGGCTAACCTTTCAATTAAAATATGCAGCTGCGTCTTATTAAAAGCAGAGCAAAAATCGGCAAATAAAAGTCTTGCATGGGATTGTTTGGGTTGTTCTAGATGCTTGTAGACTCCATCTAACATAAAGAGTTTAGCGTCCTCCACACCCTTACCCGCTTGGTATGCAAACTGGAGCGGCTCCTCATTAAAGTGCATTAAAGTCCTGGAGTGGATCCAGTTTGCCTGCAGTTAGTGTGATGATAAATGTCAGCCATAATCATTATAATTAGCAGAAATTAAGCAAATGAAGACATGAAATGTTTCATTCTGTGTGTAATGGATCTATATAATGTGTTATTTCCACTTTTTTAATTGAATCACTGACATAAATAAACTTTCTGTTTTTAACTAATTAATCTAAGTCCTTTGCTATCAGTTTAAAGGTCCGTTCTGACCTCCTGAGTGTGTAACAGCCAGCTTCAAGCCAGAGACTCCTTGGAAAGTAACAACTTGATACTTTGGGATTTGTCAGAAAAGACACAAAATTAACCAAAAAAGAATCAAATTGACCACAAAATGGTCAAAAAAAGACACAAATTGACGAAAAAAATACACAAAATGACAAAAAAAGACACAAATTGACTAAAAAAGACACAAAATGACTAAAAAAAGGACACAAAATGACCAAAAAAATACACAAAATGGCCCAAAAAAGAAACAAAATGACCAAAAAGACACAAAATGACTAAAAAAGACACAAAATGACTAAAAAAGGACACAAAATGACCCAAAAGACACAAAATGACTAAAAAAGGACACAAAAAGACTAAATAAGGACACAAAATGACCAAAAATATGAAACAAAATGACCAGCAGACACAAATTGACTAAAAAAGACACAAAATGACTAAAAAAAGACACAAAATGACCAAAAATATGAAACAAAATGACCAGAAGACACAAATTGACCACAAAATGATCAAAAAAGACACAAAATGACCAAAAAATTACATAAAATTAAGCAAAAAATGAATCAAATTGACCACAAAAGACATAAATTGACCAAAAAAGACACAAAATGACAAAAAAAGACACAAGATGAACCAAAAAAAAATGAACAAAATTACCAAAAAAAGACACGAAATAACCAAAAAAAGGAAACAAAATGACCAAAAAAACCCCGCCAAATGACCAAAAAGTCTAGAACACATTACCACATGAATACTGTAACACAGTGGAGACAGAGCTGACTTCCTAAATGATTTGGCGACCCCCAGAAATCATCTCGCGACCCCAATCTCCGTTATATTGGGCCTTATTCACAAACATTTAGAGGCAACAAGATGATCCAGCTCCTCATTAAAGTGCATTAAGGTCTCTTCCTTCTGATGCTACATTATATACAGTAATAGTCCCTGGGACGCAGCTAATAGTCCCTGGGACGCAGCTCCATACAGTGCTAGCGGGCCGTGACGGTGATGTGGTGAGACAGGCGCTGCAGCGATGTATCAACCAAACGTTTTATAATCCCAGCAAAGAATCTCCTCCAGGTTAGTGCGCTGGTTATTGTTATAGCTGCTGGAAATATGGTGTAAAATGTAAAAACTGTGCAGCATGTTTCCCTGCTGTCAGCTGAACTCTCATGTTTTGGCTTTTCCACAAGTTTCCATGTCCAATTTAATGCATCAACCCTTTTTAGCAAAGGTAAAAGAAAATTTAAAAAAACACCTTGAAGTGTATTAACATGGTTTTACTTTTTTTGCAGAGATTTTTCTAATTTAGCTTTGTGCATTTAGCATTGGTAATGCAATCTTTTGTGTTTACTGTTTAAAAAAAAATAATTTATTTGTGTTTTTATCTGTTTTTTGTATTTTTATTATGTTTTTGGTGTGTTTTGAGTGTGTTTTTTGTAATTTTGTGTTTGTTTTTGGTTTGTTTTTCATGTTTTATGTGTGTTTTTTGTATTTTTATTATGTTTTTGGTGTGTTTTCAGTGTGATTGTATGTGTTTTTGTGTGTTTTTGGCTTGTTTTTCATGTTTTATGTGTGTTTTTTGTATTTTTATTATGTTTTTGGTGTGTTTTCAGTGTGATTGTATGTGTTTTTGGTTTGTTTTTCATGTTTTATGTGTGTTTTTTGTATTTTTATTATGTTTTTGGTGTGCTTTCAGTGTGATTGTATGTGTTTTTGGTTTGTTTTTCATGTTTTATGTGTGTTTTTTGTATTTTTATTATGTTTTTGGTGTGTTTTCAGTGTGATTGTATGTGTTTTTTTGTGTGTTTTTCGTTTGTTTTTCATGTTTTATGTGTGTTTTTTGTAAAATAATTTGTGTTTTTGTGTGTTTTTTTGTGTTCAAAATGTTGATCCATTAAGTCAAAATGAAAAAAAGTAATCAGGTCATATAGGTGAGGTTGTCTTGAAAACAATGATACCAACATGGCATGGTAAATATTTTTAATTGTTTTATACAGACAGAATGAAAAGGAGCCCAAAACTGACAAAATAGCCTCAAACTCCAAAGGGTTAAGTGATGTGAATGCTTAGACTTCTAAGGGTTAACCTTGTATAAACAGAGACTGAAATGAGGAGAATTAAAGGGCTGAGACCTTACAGGAGCAGGTGAGGCGTTGAGTACCTGTCTGTCATAACTGGTGCCAAAAGTTTGAAATGTATGTGATGTTGAAATGTATTCATGACAGGAGACAAAAGGGAAATGGATTATGTGAGAACACGCTGCAGGCTGTTTTCCATAGAACAGTGTGTACATTTGGCCTCTATCAGTCCTAATGTATTGAATATGATCTAAACATGCCACACCTGTTCAAATAGTGCTATAATAACAGATCAGATCAGGTCAATCTCATTGCAACAGTCACCTGTTTAACACTGTGAAGGTTTATTAGGTAGATGCTGCCATCTGGTGGTTAAAATGCAGAATTACATGCATCCCATACCAGTTCTGCAAAGTACTCTGCAAAAAAGCCAACTTGTATTTTTTGGCCTAAAACAGTGATTTAAGTTGGTAAAACTTGGAAATATAAATTATTGACATTTAGGGCAATAATGTAAGTTAGCACAACAAAGGAAGCCAGTTGTCTGCTCAAAAACAAGTTGGTGAGTTGTTGAAATTTCAACCCTAGAGAATATTGGAGGACATTACATACAGCCAGAATGTGTAAAAAAAAAAAAAAAAAACGTTTGAAAATAATATTTTGAGAAAAAAGTTTACGAGATTAAAGTGGCAAATCTACGAGAAAAAAATGTGCAGATTTATGAGATTTAAAGTGGTGAATCTGTGAGAAAAAAAGTAGCTTTTTCCCACTTTTTTCTTATAAATCTGCGACTTTTTTCACACAGATTTGCCACTTTAAATCTCTTAAATCTGCAACTTTTTTTCTTGTAGATTTGCCACTTTAATCTAGTAAATTTGCAACTTTTTTCTGGAAATATTACCTGAAGTTACCAAATGTAGTTATTTGCCTGATAAAGGCTTAAAGAAATATAAAAAACATTTGAATGGATCTATTCTGCATAATGAGTACTTTTACTTTTGATACTTTAAGTACATTTTGATGCTGATACTTTTGTATCTATTTTATATCTTTAAGTTGGGGTTCACAACAAGGGACAATAGTTCTGATAACTCTTATTTCTTTGTTGTGAAATGCGGGAAAGCGGTGAAATTTGGTCAATAGCGAAAGCTAGCGGCTAACTGATGCTAGTGGCTAACTGATGCTAGCAGCTAACTGATACTAGCTGCTAACTAATACTAGCGGCTAACTGATGCTAGCAGCTAACTGATACTAGCGGCTAACTGATGCTAGCGGCTAACTGATGCTAGTGGCGCTGCTTGTTACAGGTTTTATTTTTTTTTAGGTTTTAGGTTTTGTTTTATTTGCACAGTTAGAATTACATAAAATGACAAATGTAAAGTGCAGGGAGAGGCAGAAAACCCAGATGGGCTTATTTATTTAAAGCCTCTACCTAAAATTTCATAGTTATTAGAAAGTAATAAACTGATAATAGAAAAAACAAATGTATAACATCAACAAGTTATAATGACAACAACAAAAACAATTAAAAACAAAAATGAACATGTTATAAAAATGTATTTGTGTGTGAATTTGAATTTTAAAACAGCAGTTAAATGAGCTTTTAGACATCTTTTGAAGCATTTTACAGAGATGGAGTCCTTTACCAGATGGGAAAAGGTATTTATCCATAATTTGGTCCCTAAATTGAACAATAAATTGACCTCTGCATGTCATGAAATCGTGGAGGAAGAAGATCTAAAGATTGACGCGTTGAATAAGAGTGAATCTGAGAATTAAATTTAAAATAAGTCTTAAAGTGCTTTGGAAAGTTTTCATGATCTGAATACATCTGAATATACAGCTACAAGAGTAGCCATTAGCGTATCAATGCTAACTCAAAATTGTGGTCACAACATTAGCTGACATTTCATAGCGGCGTTACAATCGTGCCAATTCAGCACATTGCAGAAGTTAGCAGAAGTAAGGATTAAAAGTTATTACAATGTAAAATTATAAGTTGGTACAACTTACAGTTGAGTTGACAAAAATCTGAATTCAGAGTTGAGCAAACTCAAAAACAAAACTTTAAATATTTAGTTTAATTGTCCAACTAAAAATTTTATCGGTTTTCTTGCCTTGAAATTTTGAGTTCACCCAACTTTTCTTTTTCTGCAGTATATCTCTGTAGTTTTGATGTACTTGTACTTAACTTCTCTATTTCTTGCTGCTTTGCAATTGTGTTTTACTGCATTTCAGAGGAAAATGTTTCTATTTACCCCACTGTATTTTGATATAGTTAGTTGTTACATTACAGATAAAGATATAGATGCAATATGAGACCACAATTTTAAAACTACATCTCAACCAGAATTGATAATAACAAATGTATACATACTGTTTACATAATTCAAGAAATATTTGGACAGAAGAAGACAAAACCATCAAATCTTCACATTTGAGAAGCTGGAAACACAATAATAGCTACAGACTGATGTACTGTCTATCCATTCATCATTGCAACTCTAATTATTTTTGCATTAGTTAGAGGAACAAACTAAACTGTAGTCAAAGTTTTATTTTGGTGTTATAATTAATAATTATAATTATGTTTGTTTGTGTCTAGTTTAGTTGTAATGTTTTTTAATTGTTAAAGTTCTTATTTATTATTGTTTTATTTTTTTTTATTTTTTTACTGTTTGTCCATTGGTGATTTATGTTGTTTTGTTTAAATTAATTTTTTTTAAAAGTTTTATTTGGTGTTATAATTAATAATTATAATTATGTTTGTTTGTTTGTGTCTAGTTTAGTTTTAATGTTATTTAATTGTTAAAGTTCTTATTGTTTTATTTTTATATTTTTACTGTGTTTGTCCATTGGTGATTTATGTTGTTTTGTTTAAATAAATTTAAAAAAAAGAAAAGTTTTATTTGGTGTTATAATTAATAATTATGTTTGTTTGTTTGTTTCTAGTTTAGTTTTAATGTTATTTAATTGTTAAAGTTCTTATTTATTTTTGTTTTATTTTTTTTATTGTTTACTGTGTTTGTCCATTGGTGATTTGTGTAGTTGTGTTTTGTTTAAATTAATAAAAAATAATTAAATAAAAGTTTTATTTGGTGTTCATTTTCACAAAAAACTTAAGACACTTTTTTTTGGGGTCAAATTTCCTTTTTTATTAATTACCAAAACCCAATGAAAACAAATGTCCACACATCTGAGCATGATGAAGTCCCAAGTTTAATAAACATTACAAAAATATATATTAAAAAAAACAAAACGTCAACTAAAAACCGCCCCAGACAAACTGACAGATGAGATGGGTTTGGAGTCACTGCAACACTTTTTTTTAACACTTAGAAACAACATAAAAGTTTCACTTGAGAGATTTCTGAATCAAAAATCCCATAAAACCTCTCTGCTCAGTCTGCTGTCTGCTTATCAAACACACTTGAAAAAATCAGGCCAAAACAAGTTGACATCCACACGTCTGAAGCCGTAAAAAAACCATGATGAGACATTTATAACTTGTCTGTCTGTCTGTGGATTAGAGGAAAATTGAGGTGAAAAATTATCACATTTTCTGGCTTAACAACTAAAACGGTTGGAATTTATCAACAGCTCTTAGAATAACTGAGAGAGCTAATAAATGTTGCCTGAAATCCCCCATAATCCCTCAATCAATCTGATTATAATTTGCAAAAAAACAAACAAAAAACAGACCAAAACAAACTTCCTCCTTCTTTCCTCGAGTCAGAACATGTTTTACATCCAGAAGGAAAATGGGGGTTCGTGTCGTATCTGATCTTCAAGCCGTGAGCGTTAAATAAGGGGACAGTGTTGAGAAAAGAGTTCCAAGCCTCCCACAAAACGCTCCTTCAGACCGGGAGGTGGGCGGGGCTAGCCCACCCGGAGGGGCGGGGCTACCAGGACCACGCCGTCGCCTCGGACAAACAGCATGGGGATGTTCCTCTTGGTGGACTGAGGAGACAAAAAGAACACATTGTCACTTCACCAGGAGCCACATTCTCTAAATGTTATAGCAAAAAGGACTATGAAGGTTTTATTGGTGCAAAAGATTTGAGCACCTTTAACAGTGACATTTGTAGTTGTGTACAGCAGGGGTCTCAAATTACCTGGGGGCCACTGGAGGCAGTAACAAAATGACCAAAAAAAAGACACAGAATTACTAAAAAAAGACACAAAATGACCAAAAACACACAAAATTATTAAAAAAACACAAAATTACCAAAAAAGGCCCAAAATTACTAAAAAAAAGACTCAATTACCAAAAAGACACAAAATTATTAAAAAAAAGATACAAAATTATTAAAAATGACACAAAATTACCAAAACAGGCCCAAAATTATTTTAAAAAGACACAAAATGACCAAAAAAGACGCAAAATTACTAAAAAAAAGACATTTAAAAAAGACACAAAATTACTAAAAAGACACAAAATTACCAAAAAAAAAGACAAAATTATAAAAAAAAGACAAAATTATAAAAAAAAAAAAAATTACCAAACACACACAAAATTACCAAAAAGACACAAAATTATTAAAAAAAAGGACAAAATTATAAAAAAAAGACACAAAATTACCAAAAAAAGACACAAGACACAAAAAAAGTAATTAAAGGGACCTTCCATACACAACACGGTAAAGTACCATTCATATAAAACTCACAGGCCACAAAATATCGTCACAAGGGCCGCAATTGGCCCGCAGCCCGCTAGTTTGAGACCCCTGGTGTACAGTGATTGTGTATGTGTATCAGTAAATTTGAAGTCACATACTCTATGAGTTGTGTACTTGTAGATTTTTTTTCTCCACAAATAAAACACTCACACATTCACAAATTCTTAATTTCAGGAGCACAAATCCTATTTTACAAGTCGCAGATTAAAAATCTGACAACTGCAGTTGATCTCTAAGAAGAAATTAGAGCATGATAAAATATATATAGAGAGATAGACTAATAAATAGTAGCAAATAAATAAATAAATAAATAAAAGAGAAGATGTAATAACACTAAGATGCATGAGCAGAAAAATCTCTAAAAAATGGTTCAGGTAAAAGCCAAATTAAAAAGATAAGTCTAAAATATGAAGAGTCTCTGAGGGCCTCAGGTCCTCAGGAGGCTGTTCCACCAACGTGGACCACAGACAGAAAACAACGCCTCACCGTGGGTTTTAGTTCTTACTTTTGGTTTTATTAAAAGGCCAGAAGACCTGAAGGTCCTCCAGGGTTCATAGGATAAAAGTAAATCAGATAAATAGGCTGGACTAAGACCATTAAGAGATGTATAAACCAGCAAAAGAATCTTAAATTCATGTTGTACCTTGTATAATTCTTCATAAGTCTCCTCGTCGATCTCCACCGTCGTCACCGTCTCCTCCACGTCGCCCAGAATCATGTTCAGGTGCTGATCGTACGCCTGACACACACACACACACACACATATTACCTGGGAGAAGCACACACACTAAAGTTTAGTTTTAGCTGATACGGGGGAGTTTTTATCTTACATGCAGTCGACCACGGAGCTCCCGATCGTTCCTCATCTTGACGTAGATCCTCTCGTCTAGACTGAGTCTGATCAGGTCCAGAGGCTCCTCAACCGTGTTGGTTGTCGGTTGCTGCAACACACGTGGAAGAAAATATGTTAGAGCAGTAGTTCTCAACCTTTTTGAGTCGCGACCCCCAATTTAACATGCATGTTGTCCGTGACCCCCGCTCACTGAACACAATCTCACACGCACAGTTCAGATCACCCAAAAAAGACACAAAATGACCAAAAAAAGACACAAAATGACCCAAAATGACCAAAAAACGAAAAAAATTACCAAAAAAAAGACACAAATTGACCACAAAATGACCAAAAAAAGACACAAAATGACCAAAAAAAGACAATATGACCAGAAAAGACACAAAATGACCAAAAAGGACACAAAATGACCAAAAAAAGACACAAAATGACCAAAATAAGACACAGAAATGAACAGAAAAGACACTAAATGACCAAAAAGACTAAAACACATGAACACTTTAACACAGTGGAGACAGAGCTGACTTCCAAAATGATTTGGCGACCCCCAGAAATCATCTCGCGACCCCAATTGGGGTCCCGACCCCAAGGTTGAGAATAGCTGTGTTAGACCTATGACGAAAACTTTAAATGCAAAAGGTGATTCCATTTCAGCAGAAAATGAAACTCAACATACAATAACTAAAGGGTAACAACCCGTTGAGTATCTGTTCTTCCAGAAAATAAATTACTTGCAGCTTTCACAGTTTTTTAGGAGCAAACAGGTGTTTAAAAAAAAAAAAGGTATTTCCAGAATCATCACACACTCTTCTAACCATCTGATTTCCAATATTTTTCACAAGCTATGTCTTTCTAAAAACATATTTAAGAGTATGAAAATAGAAAATAGTGACATTAATATTGATAAATAAAGCTGATAATTAATAAAATGTCATTTTTCACATTGCATACATAAATCACAAGAAGACATGTGTCATTTCCAGCTACCACCTTTTATTGGATTGAAAAATAGAGTAGCAACGTGTTAAAATTATTATTATTGTTTTAACTGTGCAGCACACTTTTTTCTCTATTTCTCGGTGTGGTTACAACAGGCTTTGAGGATTTTGGCAATTTCTTCCAAAACAGGTAAGTGTTGTTAAACCAGTCCTCCAATTTTCTCTTTTTCATTCTGCCTGTATAAACCACTTTAAAATCTTCACCATGACGTGTTGGTATCATTGTTTTCAGCACATTCTCACCTATATGACTATGACTATGAATAAATTCCTTGCAACTTTCAGAGTTTTTTAGGAGCATACAGGTGTTTAAAAAGGTATTTCCAGAATCCTCACACACTCTTCTAACCATCGGATAGAAATATTCCGTCTGTTGCACCATTACAAACATTTTTCCCAATCTTTTTCACAAGTTATGTCATTCTAAATACATATTTAAGAGTATGAAAATAGAAAATAGTGACATTAATATTGATAAATATGATTTTTCACATTGCATACATTAATCACAGGAGGACATATGTCATTTCCAGCAACAATTGGATTGAAAAATAGAGTAGCAACGTGTTAAAATTATTATTATTTTTTTAACTGTGCAGCACACTTTTTTCTCTATTTCTCGGTGTGGTTACAACAGGCTTTGAGGATTTTGCCAATATCTTCAGAAACAGGTGAGTGTTGTTAAACCAGTCCTCCAAGCTGTTTATTTAAATACCACCAGAGAATTTACTTTCCTTCCTCTTCAAGACAAGATGTTTTGCTGTGTGACTGGAACAAGGTGATAATAAATGAGATGCACAAACTGGGGCTACAGCTGGTGAAATGCTTGGGATATAATCTAAAGATGTAACACATTATTTGAAGAGAGTTAACCACTGCCTTCCCCATGGGAAACAAAGAGAGAAGAAGTGGCTGTTTGTGCTGCAGTTTCTAACTTTGAGAATGCACAAAAAGCAGCCCTGAGATGTGACAATGATAGAAAATTATATATATATACACTACCAGTCAAAAGTTTTAGAACACCCCAATTTTTCCATTTTTTCAAGTCAAATGAACAGCTTGAAAGGGTACAAAGGTAAGTGGTGAACTGCCAGAGGTAAATAAAAAAAGGTAAGCTTAACCAAAACTGAAAGATAATGTACATTTCAGAATTATACAAGTAGGCCTTTTTCAGGGAACAAGAAATGGGTTCACAACTTAACTCTATGGAGTCTTGGGCTATTTTGTCCATTTTTGAATTCTTTTCATGTCTTTGTAAGTCATTTTGTGTCTTTTGGTGTTTTTTTGGTCATTTTGTGTCTTTTGGTGTCTTTTTTGTCATTTTGTGTCTTTTTTTGTCATTTTGTGTCTTTTTTTTAGTCCTTTAGTTCAACATAAAATGTGATTTTGAATCTTTTTTTTACTTTCAAAACACTATCATGCTCAATAATGAATTTTAAATGTGCATTAATTTCAGAGTACACTGAGACATTAAACTGCATCATTTTCAATTAAATTCTGGAAAAGTTGGTGTGTTCTAAAACTTTTGACCAGTAGTTTATGTATATATATATATATATATGAAATAACATGTTGTGCATCAAAGTGTTAAGTGTCTTGCAACTCTTAATTTCCAGTAATGTGTGGTATCCTGTTAATAAATAATTCTGCAATGAAACACAGTGCTGCTGAAATATGAGTTAAGAAAAGTCAGACCCAACTATTAAAAACTGACAAAACGTGTACAGACTGGAAAGAGGTGGAGCTGTTTAACAGTCACTGATATTGTATTGGCATTTATTTATAGTTGTTATTAACCAAAACGAGTCAAACTGGTTTAATTTAATATGAGGCTGCAACACAACCACCAGGAGAGATAAAGTGCTAACACTGATCTTATTAAATAGTTACATTTATCTCTCAGTGGTCAGCAGAACAGCACAGACAGCCTCACTCATGCATCAGGTTTTAAGGTAAGTCTATTTTAAATTAATCACATAAATCTGAGATTAACTTTCACACGTTTTGTCATTTAACCGGCAGCGTTACATGCTAACATGCTAATGTGGCTAGCTGGTTTGACAGGCCGCTCCGCGCTGTTAGCAGAGAAAACACCAATAAACTGACAGGATAAACACAGTAAAACAAGAACAGGAGTAAAGCTATGTGGTGGCCTGCTTTGGGGATATTTATATTCAAGCTGAGTGATGAAATAAAGGTATAAATTGACGCGGTTGCACCAACCTGCTCAACTTCGTCCGCCATTAGTTTGAGTCTGCGTCGTGTGGTTGGAGCGGTGCGGGGGTTGCCAGGTCCGTAAAAACACGCGTTTAGGCGTCACAGTGCAGAGGATGGACCAGAGACATTCCCCCTGTGAGCCTCAGAGGCCTCAGATGTATATATGACCTGATTATTATTTTTTTCATTTTGATTTACTGGATCAACATTTTCAACACAAAAACACACATAAAAGATTTTTTTTTCTTTTTTTTGACAAAAAACCCACATAAAACCCCACTTAAAAGCTTGAAACAAAAAACACACCTGAAACAAAAAACACACATAAAACACACAAAAATGACAGAAACACACATAAAAACACACACATATAACGCACGTAAAACACACAAAAACACACAAAAAATGACAGAAACACACATAAAAAACATTTTTTTCTTTTTTTTTTCGACAAAAAAACACACATTTTTATGCACACTGTTCATTGCACCTTATTTGTTTCATAGCACCAACATTTTTATACTGTATATTCATATTTATTCTGCACTGGAATTCGATTCTACTCCTCAATACATACTCCTTCTTTAGACACTTTATATTTTATTGTATTTTTATTGTATTTTTATATTTTATTGCTTGAAGTATGCCTAGGTTGTTCTTTTTATTTAATTGTGTTGTTATTGTCTCTGTGTGTAATGCTGCTGCTACACTGGAATTTCCCAGCTTGGGATAAATAAAGTCTATCTATCTATCTATCTATCTATCTATGTATCTATGTATCTATCTATCTATCTATCTATCTATCTATCTATCTATCTATCTATCTATAAAACACACCGAAAAAACACATACTTTTTTTTTTTTTACCAAAACCACCCAAAAAATAAAAAAAAACACACATAAAACACACAAGAAATGACAAAAACACACATAAAAACACACAAAAAACACACACAAAAATGGACAAAAATCACACACAAAAAAACATTAAAGACAAAATATTGCATTAAAAATGCTGAATACAAACTGCAAAATTTGAAAAACCTGCAAAAACATTTTTTTTCTTTTTTTTGACAAAAAAACCACATAAAACCCCACTTAAAACACACCGAAAACACATACTTTTTTTTTTTTTTTACCAAAATCACCCAAAAAATTACAAAAAACACACATAAAACACACAAAAAATGACAGAAACACACATAAAAACACACACAGATAACACACAAAAACACACAAAAAATGACAGAAAGACACATAAAAACACACACAAAAATGGACAAAAATCACATACAAAAAAACATTAAAGACAAAATATTGCATTAAAAATGCTGAATACAAACTGCAAAATTTGAAAAACCTGCAAAAACTTACGAGACGTTTTTTTTTTTTATTTTTTTACCTTTGCTGAAAAAGGGTTGATGCACTAAATTGGACATGGAAACTGAGAGTCTAACACCTGTTTACTTGAATTAACCCTTTGGAGTTTGCGGCTATTTTGTCGGTTTTTGACTCTTTTTCATTCTGCCTGTATAAACCACTTTAAAATCTTTACCATGACGTGTTGGTATCATTGTTTTCAGCACAACCTCACCAATGTGATTATGACTATGAATAAATTCCTTGCAACTTTCCCAGTTTTTTAGGAGCATACAGGTGTTTGAAAAGGTATTTCCAGAATCCTCACACACTCTTCTAACCATCTGATAGAAATATTCCGTCTGTTGCACCATTACAAACATTTTTCCCAATCTTTTTCACAAGTTATGTCATTCTAAATACATATTTAAGAGTATGAATATAGAAAATAGTGACATTAATATTGATAAATATGATTTTTCACATTGCATACATTAATCACAGGAGGACACGTGTCATTTCCAGCACCAATTGGATTGAAAAATAGAGTAGCAACATGTTAAAATATATATATATATATATATATATATATATTTTTAACTGTGCAGCACACTTTTTTCTCTATTTCTCGGTGTGGTTACAACAGGCTTTGAGGATTTTGGCAATATCTTCAGAAACAGGTGAGTGTTGTTAAACCAGTCCTCCAAGCTGTTTTTTTAAATACCACCAGAGAATTTACTTCTCTTCCTCTTCAAGAAAAGATGTTAGGATGATGTATACGACCTGATTATTATTTTTTTCATTTTGATTTACTGGATCAACATTTTCAACACACAAAAACACACACAAAATTACAAAAACACACATAAAAAAACTCTTTTTTTTCTTTTTTTTTGACAAAAAACCCACATAAAACCCCACTTAAAACACACCGAAAACACAAATTTTTTTTAATCCTGTCGACTATACACCCATGGTCCTCAGGGGTCAAAAAGGACCCCATGACACAAGACTGTTTTTGGGACATGTAGAAAAAAAATAATTACAACTCAAGACCAACACATTGATATATAATTTTCATATTTTTCCTTGTCTGCGTGCTGTGCTATTTGTTTATTTTTTTTCCCCATTGTCTGTGGTTTGTCATGTGACTGCTTTATGTGGGAAATAAAATAAATAAATAAAAATAAAAACTAATGATAATTTTCATATTTTTTTCATTATTATTGGTCAGTTTTAGTCAAATATAAAAAATTAGGGCCTAATTCTCAAGTTTGACTATTTTCAAGCAATTCTATGAAAGTTAACCTACATTAATCATATGATGACAATGATTTGGGGTCAAAAAGGACCACAGGAGGGTTAAATGTTACATTTTCGCTAATTCTTCATACTTTTCCTTCAGTCTAGCCGGCCTGGAGGCTCGTATCTCAGGATGAATCCCAGGACTGACAAGTCAAGGACTAAAGTGCTCTTGAGCAAAGTAAGTAACACAGTTTTCACCAGGTACAGGGAGGAAGAAGGGCTTTAACAATCGGCTGTTTTCATAAATGATAAATTATTTATCTATTTTTTTATTTAATCTATTTATTTTTTGTAAATATATATTATATAAATATGTATGTTTAGGAGGAAAATAGTTAATTGAGTAGTGAAGGGGTAGGTCTAAATAAGCATTTACTTCATCCTGCTCCTTTTCGGACATGTTGTGTTTACATTATAGCTTTTGTTTTGACAATTTATATTTTTGTTTTGATTATTCTCATTGGATTTGTTTGTTTTTGAGTTGACTTTGTTGTGTTACTCGCACATGTTCAAAATAAAAAAGCTGAACTGAACTGAAAAAAAAAGTAACCCCTCCACTGAACTCAACTGAATTTCCCCTTGGGGATGAATAAAGTTATTTTATTTTATTTTATTTTATTAAAATTTTATTTTATTTTATTTTAAGTTTTTTTTTAGTAAGGATTAAAAGTTATTACAATGTAAAACTATAAGTTAGTACATTATTTTATTTTATTTTATTTTAAGTTTTTTAGTAAGGATTAAAAGTTATTACAATGTAAAACTATAAGTTAGTACATTATTTTATTTTATTTTATTTTGTTTTATTTTAAGTTTTTTAGTAAGGATTAAAAGTTATTACAATGTAAAACTATAAGTTAGTACATTATTTTATTTTATTTTATTTTATTTTATTTTAAGTTTTTTAGTAAGGATTAAAAGTTATTACAATGTAAAACTATAAGTTAGTACATTATTTTATTTTATTTTAAGTTTTTTAGTAAGGATTAAAAGTTATTACAATGTAAAACTATAAGTTAGTATTTTATTTTATTTTATTTTACTTTATTTTATTTTATTTTATTGACTGAAATGTTCTTCCCACTGCTCCTAATCATGTGTTCCCTGATGGGTTAAGGATGGGTTAAATGCAGAGCTGCGCACTGCGCATGCGTGCTTGAGGATAACCTGCAAACCTGGCAACCCGTTAGTCCGATAAGCAGTACCACTCTCCTGTCTCTCTTTCCAGACCTTTCCATCCTACAACACAACAAGCCTTCAGCCGCGAGATTAACTGCGACACTGTAAGTGATACTTCAACACAAAAATATTTATCATGATTTGTGCACTAAATGTCACTCCGGCACCATGTTTACACCGCATTTACACCATGCATTGTGTTGATCGACTGTAAAGCAACAACAGTAACAATTGCAGGATCAAATTCACTCTATAGACTATCATGTTACCTCATCAGAGTTGTGATGTTACCTGAAAATATGCGTTAGTCGCTAAAATATGACACTCAGAGGGTAAAAAATCACTGATGTCCTCGATAATAAGATGCTGTCAGGATGTAATAACTGTTAACTTACATAAGATGGGACAATAACTCTTAAAACGTGATGTTTTCACTAAAAATGCGCAAATAACTTATGTAAGAGGTTTTCTATTATTATTTATGTGATCAGATTTATGTCCAGGCCTGTTAGATGTAACTATACTCCACTTTGTTTATGCCACGTGTGCAAATGTCCTTCAGCAGGTTGGAAAGTTCAGATCTCAGTCAGAGTGGACTGCTTTTCGTTTTTACATGCAAATTAATGATCATTTTGGGAATATATGATATCTGTTACATTTCAGTTGTTTAGAGTATACATTTGTACCCTATTATTTTAATGTTATCCAATCAGTTAACTCTATGGAGTCTTTTTTGGGCTATTTTGTCCATTTTTTAATCCTTGTCATCCTGCTTGTATACACCAATTAAAAAATGTTTAAATGCCTTGTTGGTATATTTTTTTCAGCGCAACCTCACCTATATGACCTGATAATTATTTTTTCATCCTGACTTACTGGATCAACCGTTTGAACGCAAAAGAAACAAAGAAAAAACAAGAAAAAATGTGATTTTTAATCAGCTTTAAAAAACAAAACAAAAAAAACAACAACTTCCAAAACACTATTATGCTCAATGAAGACTTTTAAATGTTACATTTTGTGTCTTTTTTTTTTAAAGTAATTTTGTGTCTTTTTTTTTAGTAATTTTGTGTCTTTTTTTGGTCATTTTGTGTTTTTTTGTGATTTTGTGTCTGTTATTTTAGTTATTTTGTGTCTTTTTAGTCACTTTTTTTAGTAATTTTGTGTCTTTTTAGTCATTTTTTTTGGTCATTTGGTGTCTTTTTTTGTGCTTTTGTGTCTTTTTTTTTTTTTTTTTTAATCATTTTGTGTCTTTTTTTTGTCATTTTGGGTCTTTTTTTGGTGATTTTGAGTCTTTTTTTAGTCCTTTAGTCCAACATAAAATGTGATTTTTAATCTTTTTTTTTCTTTCAAAACACTATCATGCTCAATAAAGAATTGTAAATGTGTCAAATGTGACCAAAGGTGTCAAATCTACCATATAAGAGGGTTCCATCCAGTTCTATCATTTGATACTAAATCTATTTGAGCTTGTCTCCAGTTTTACTTGGTATATCATCATCAAACTGAAACTGGCCTCATGGAGTTTACAGCCAGAACTTTAGAGGTAAATTTACAGTAGGGCTCCACGCTGCTTTGTTTTCTAGTCTGATGGAGGCAACAAGTCTGGATCAATCTTATTCTGTCAGAGAAAATGTTTAGTAGAAGGCTTTAATGATTAGTTTAAGATATTAACTTCTCTGTAGATTATTTTCCTGACTGCTTAATGAACCGTTTGGCCGGTAAGACCTCAGAAAAAATGTCTGTAACAATTATTTTCTTCAGGCCAAAGCGATCATTCATCATTATTTCATTATGTCCATTTGTCTTTTCTATGTCAACCAGCAGTCCAAAAACCAACAATATTCATCTTTATGTCTCGTAAGAAACAATTCGAGAAGCTGGAACCATCAAATGTTTGTCATTTTTGCTTGAAAACTTACTTCAACTAAACATGTATTATCATAATATCTGTCAATCATTTGCAAGACGATGACGCGTACAACTCGGCAGACAGAAGCTTGTAGTTTTGTAGTTTTCTTACGGATCCAACATGGCTGCAGCAGACGCAAAACTCTCTTTAGCTGTAGATGGTGTTTTAAATAGTTTAGAGCTACAGTTGATTTTAAAAGAAGTTCAGCGTTTGACTTTACACTCCTGTTTCACCACCAAAAAGGATGTTTTAGCCTTAATGCTTCCGACAGGATTTGGGAAAAGTCTAATCTACTAATCTACCAACTAGCGCCGCTACTAGCCTGCTACTAGCCTGCTACTAGCCCCGCTACTAGCCCGCTACTAGCCTGCTACTAGCCTGCTACTAGCCCCACTACTAGCCCCGCTACTAGCCTGCTACTAGCCCCGCTACTAGCCCGCTACTAGCCTGCTACTAGCCCCACTACTAGCCCCGCTACTAGCCTGCTACTAGCCCCGCTACTAGCACCGCTACTAGCCCCCTACTAGCCTGCTACTAGCACCGCTACTAGCCCCGCTACTAGCCCCGCTACTAGCCCCGTTACTAGCCCCGCTACTAGCCCCGCTACTAGCGCCGCTACTAGCCCCGCTACAAGCCCCGCTACTAGCCTGCTACTAGCCTGCTACTAGCCCCGCTACTAGCCCCGCTACTAGCCCCGTTACTAGCCCCGCTACTAGCCTGCTACTAGCCTGCTACTAGCGCCACTACTAGCCCCACTACTAGCCCCTCTACTAGCCCCTCTACTAGCCCCGCTACTAGCCCCTCTACTAGCCCCTCTACTAGCCTGCTACTAGCCCCACTACTAGCCCCGCTACTAGCCCAGTTACTAGCCCCGCTACTAGCCTGCTACTAGCGCCACTACTAGCCCCACTACTAGCCCCTCTACTAGCCCCGCTACTAGCCCCTCTACTAGCCCCGCTACTAGCCCCTCTACTAGCCCCTCTACTAGCCCCGCTACTAGCCCCGCTACTAGCCCCTCTACTAGCCCCTCTACTAGCCCCGCTACTAGCCTGCTACTAGCCCCTCTACTAGCCCCTCTACTAGCCCCGCTACTAGCCCCGCTACTAACCCCGCTACTAGCCCCGCTACTAGCCCCGCTACTAGACTGCTACTAGCACCGCTACTAGCCCCGCTACTAGCCTGCTACTAGCCCCGCTACTAGCCTGCAACTAGCCTGCTTCTAGCCCTGCTACTAGCCCCGCTACTAGCCTGCTACTAGCGCCGCTACTAGCCCCGCTACTAGCCCCGCTACTAGCCCCGCTACTAGCTCCGCTACTAGCTCCGCTACTAGGCAGCTACTAGCCCCGCTACTAGCCCCGCTACCGCTTGCTGCTGTAACCACGGTGATCTGGCTACGAGCCGGGGGACAGCGGAGCCCCCAGAGACCCCCAGCAGCTTGATTATTGCCAATAAAATCAGTGGATGTGTGGCTGAATGACATGAGGGGGAATAAAGCGGGAAAATAAATAATCTTGCAGAAAGCGAGAACTGGAGAAGCAAAGCAGCAGCAACACTCTCACACAGACACACACACAACAAACATCCATTTCTGTTGCTCTACTACGTCATCTGGTATAACTGATCTGATTGGCTAAGAGCTACCTACAGACGCTTTAATAGACATTCATAGCGCCCAATAAACGGCTCCGGAGGATCGTAAACCACACCTCCTCTACGGAGAAATGAACGGCTGGTTTCCAGACTAATCTCATTTGTGATTAGTCTGGTGTTAGCCAGGCTAACTCTGATCTAGAATGTGTTTTTGTGTGTTTTCTCCATCTCATTCACTCTTTTGTACACATTTAATTGTCTGTGTTGCTTCGTTCTGTCCATATGAATATTATGTGTGTGTGTGTGTGTGTGTGTGTGTGTGTGTGTGTGTGTGTGTGTGTGTGTGTGCACGCCTCTTCTTCCATGTCAGCCCAGTGCTCCATACTGGGTGTTTGTTTAGGTCGAGGAGGCAGAGTAGAGCAGTGGCAAAACCCATTCCACCCTCAGCTGCAGAATGGCTCCGTGGTGGAAGAGATCCCTGCTACAGACACAGTTAGAACAGACAACAAGCTGTCATTAACCCTCTGGAGTCCTTCTGTTTATTGAAAATACACACGTTTTATTTACAGTAATAACTTTATTTATATCTGAAATGTAGACAAGCTGAGAAAGCCAGTTGAAAGTTCAATCATAGGAGCTTTCACAGTGAGACATTTATGTTTCTAGACCGTTTTTACAATGGAAATTTTCTTTCTACAATGAAAACTATTACTGTTTTTAATTTACATGCAAATAGACTGTTTTGTAGTTTTATTATTTATATTTTTTTCTGTCATTTTGTGTCTTTTTTGGCATTTTGGGTCCTTTTTGTCATTTTGAGTCTTTTTTTAGTCATTTTGGGTCTTTATTTAGTCGTTTTGGGTCTTTTTTAGTCATTTTGTGTCTTTTTCTAGTCATTTTGTCTCTTTTTTTAGTCATTTTGTGTCTTTTTCTAGTCCTTTTGGGTCTTTTTTAAAATCATTTTTGGTCTTTTTTGTCAATTTGGGTCTCTTTTGGTCACTTTGAGTCTTTTTCAAGTCATTTGGGGTCTTTTTTTAGTCATTTTGTGTCTTTGTTTAGTCATATTGGGTCTTTTTTGTCAATCTGGGTCTTTTTTGTCATTTTGGGTCTTTTTTGGTCACTTTGACAAATTTGACCCAGAATCTCCTGGACTTCAGAGGGTTAATGTGCATAGCAACAGGATCGATTCTGATTCTGATTTATCTCCGTCTTTTTTTTCCGTCTTGTTTTTAGGATCCAATGAGGAACAGACCGACCACATGATGGTGCCATCAGCAGGAAGATGGAGGTCGACCTCGCTGTCTGTGAAGATTATAAGCACATACTTTATTAAACTAAATATATTTCACTTTTATATGAATGAACAATGTAACCAAAATGAGGCAAAATTCATTGTTTTGTGTTAAAATAATATTTTCTATATTTTTAACATATTTTTGATTCACAAATTCATTACCGTAATGCGTCCAGATAAAAATGTCATGGTTTCCCCCACACTTATATACAATAAATATTTAATAAACTTTATAAAAATAAATATACATTTGTTTAAAAATGTATAATTTAACAGAATATAATCAAACAATGGTTTTTGACAATGTATAAAGAACAAAATCTGAATGAAAATTGATGAAAAATGGTTAAATGTTACAGTAATGATAGAATTGTTTGCATTAAAAATGTGTATATTTTAATAAAATACATTATTTTTAAATTTAAGAATGTGTTACGGTAATGACTTTACCTCACAGTGTCTCTGAAAATGTCAGAAAATACCTTAAAATTCTTTAAAAAGATGATAAATTCATATTAAACAGTGACTTTAGATTGTATTTGTTATAAAGGGTCAAAGAAAATATGTATTTAATGCTCTTGGATTATTGCTATGTGGCTGTGACAAAAAAATTACATGAAACGAAACTAATGAATGGATGGAATTAATTAATTCTTTACATTTTATACAATTGTGAAAATATGTACCTTATATACAGCATTATAAGACTCTTTCAACTGCTAAAATGTGCATTATAGTTTATGAAAGTCTATTGTCTGGTGCCTCAATCTCTTAATTTTGCCAACTTCATGTCTTGTTGTGTGTTTCCCTATAATAATAATAATAAATCTCCTGAGATATTTCTTCGGTGTCCAGCCTCTCATTTGCACAAAATCATATGAATGTTTTTCAAAGAAATAACACACAAAAATGTAATTATTTTCCACAACAATATTTTGTTGGCTGAGACATTTTTTTTTTTTCATGTCATTTTGTGTCTTTTTTAGTCATTTAGTGTCTTTTTTTAGTCATTTTGTGTCTTTTTTGTCATTTTGTGTCTTTTTTTAGGCATTTTGTGTCTTTTTTTAGTCATTTTGGGTCTTTTTTTTTAGTCACTTTTTGGCAATATCTTCCAAAACAGGTAAGTGTTGTTAAACCAGTCCTCCAAGCTGTTTTTTTAAATACCACCAGAAACTTTCCTTCCTCTTCAAGACAAGATGTTAGGATGATGTATATGACCTGATTATTATTTTTTTCATTTTGATTTACTGGATCAACATTTTCAACACACATAAAAAAACACTTTTTTTCTTTTTTTTTTTGACAAAAAACCCACGTAAAACCCCACTTAAAACCCACAGAAAACACATACTTTTCTTTTTTACCAAAACCACCCAAACACAAAAAATGACAAAAATCACACACAAAAAAACATTAAAAACAAAATATTGCATTAAAAATGCTGAATACAAACTGCAAAATTAGATTTTCTTTTTTAACCTTTGCTAAAAAAGGGTTGATGCATTAAATTGGACATGGAAACTTGTGGAAAAGCCAAAAACTTTAGAGTTCAGCTGACAGCAGGGAAACATGCTGCACAGTTTTTACGTCGTGACGTCGTGAAGAAGTCGAGCTCCGGCGTTTCGTGGACTCCAGAGAGTTAAATGTTTCTGAAATGGGAGTAAATGAAAGTGACCAGAGGGTTAAAACAAGAGTTATATGAGTGGAAGCTGCCTTGAAGCTGAAACTAGATTAAGTTTTAGATTATTTTCCCCTCACTGACATGTGGTCAGGATGTGTCACTGACTGTTACTATGGAAACGCTGGTCAGCAGGTATCACTGACTGCTACCATGGAAACGGTGTATCAGGTGTCGCCTAGTGTTGCTATGGAAACACGTGTCAGCAGGTGTCTCTAAGGCATTTTCATAACTGAAATGGCTTAAAAACGTCAGTGCTGTCTTTTATACACTGAAAAACCAACTGGAAAAAAATGAGAATGTGGTTTTTTTGGTCATTCTGTCTTCTCATTTTGTGTCTGTTTTTAGGCATTTTGTATCTTTTTTTGGTCATTTTGTGTCTTTTTTTAGTCATTTTGTGTCTTTTTTGGTCATTCTGTGTCTTTTTTTAGGTATTTTGTGTCTTTTTTGGTCATTTTATGTCTTTTTTGTAGGCGTTTTGTGTCTTTTTTTAGTCATTTTGTGTCCTCTATGGTCATTTTGTGTCTTTTTTTTTAGTCATTTCGTGTCTTTTTTTAGTCATTTTGTGTCTTATTCGTCATTTTGTGTCTTTTTTTAGGCATTTTGTGTCTTTTTTTAGTCATTTTGTGTCTTTTTTAATCATTTTGTGTCTTTTTTTAGTCATTTTGTGTCCTTTTTTAGTCATTTTGTGTCCTTTTTGGTCATTTTGTGTCTTTTTTTTAGTCATTTTGTGTATTTTTTAGTCATTTCGTGTCTTTTTTTAGTCATTTTGTGTCTTTTTTGTCATTTTGTGTCTTTTTTTAGGCATTTTGTGTCTTTTTTAGTCATTTTGTGTGTTTTTTAATCATTTCGTGTCTTTTTTTAGTCATTTCGTGTCTTTTTTTAGTCATTTCGTGTCTTTATTTAGTCATTTTGTGTCTTTCTTATGTATATATATATATATACATATATAAATCAACATAAAAATTTAAGAATGAATGCATGAATAGAAACTCCCTGACAAATGTATTTCAGAATGAAAATAGCTGTTGCCTTCTTCATGTTGTCTGTAGCTTCCAGTAAATCTGAGACATTTTCTGTTATTTTTCCAACAATCAAACTATTATAAATGTTTCACTCAACCGTGAACCAAGCATTCATTTTGAAACACTGTATTTGTAAAGCAGATGTTGCTGTTGAAAGTCAGGAAGATGCAATTACATCAACAGCCACAGCAGGTCAGTGTTGCACCAGGAAACACACAACATAGATTATAACCCTCTGGGGTCTCTGATGGTGGCGTCCTGATCAGATCACATGACGTTTAACAAAAAAACCAGGTCACATGGAGCGCTGCTATCAACTTCGCTGCTATCACTCCAAAGTACAGACTTAAAACTTTCTCCCAGTTTTTGTTTGACATTCCTAGCTCATGTAAAACCAAAGATATGATACTTTTAATTGTATAGTACAGAAATATTTGAGCGTTGGTGGAGCTCTCTCGTTTGTTTTGAAGAGTTGCAGCTAACAAGGAAACAAAAACGCCTTTAAATATACATGTTTTATGGGACTTTTTTGGATATAGCTTTATTATATTTACATTTTTACCTTTTTATATGTTCATATTTGTATCCTATGTTTACATTTTCAAGTTCCAAAACAGTTCATTTAGCATATTTGTGGTTTTTATTGTAGTAAATAGTATAATTTTTCAACTCGGATTTCATGATTTTTCTGTATTTTTGGGCTCAATCCTCAACCTACTTGATCAACATCAAGTAGGTTAAAGTGAGAAAATAACTATCAGATCATATAGAAGAAGAAAAAATGGATACCAAATATGGGTCTCATAAACATTTTTTTATGTGGTACATGAAGGGCAGAATCAAAATTATTCAAAGATTTTTTAACAGTTTTTAAACTGGAGAGAGTCTGAAGAAGGTCACAGGCCGCATTCAAACCAATGAGTAATCTGTTTATGATTGAGTTAATGACAGAACAGTGAACAAATGACAACAAATCAACCCTACCCACCCACTGGGCCCTCACAAGGCCAAAGAAAAGTGTCCAAATATATATAAAAAAAATAATAATAAATATTTGTATATGTAGATGCATACTCACAAATATAGAAGCACTTATACCATGAAAGAGAGACTAAAAAAATCGTATATTGCTATATATGCACACTCAAAAATATTATGAATGCACCTGTACTTACGTACACACTCACATTTAAACTACACAGTGTATATATATCTATATATATATATATATATACACATATATACGCAGGTTTACGTATTAAAAAGTTGACAAAGACGAAAACTAAGGACATTTTCACTATAATTTTAGTTTGTTTTGTAACCGCAAAATAGAGTTTCAGTTAGTTATCTTTTTTTTTTCAGTCTTGTTTTTATTTTTATTTCTATTTCAGTTATTGGAAATGTTTTTTCAATTGTAGTTTTCGTTCTTTCGTTAACTATAATAACCTTGATGTGGACTCAGTCAGGCATATACACTACTACACACTTTCTAATAGATGTTGCAAAAAAAAACAAAAAACAGAGTGTGCCCCAGAGGGTTCCATTTCAATTATCCACTAGTACTGGTTAGATTTTAACTTGAACATTACATCCATATCTAATTATTGAACGAGCCTCTCTCCACTCGTCTGGAGACTATTTTGCTCCCATTCAGCCACAAAAGCTTCAGTGAGTGATTCAGTTAATCCCAGAGGTGTTGGGGGGGTCAGAGGTCAGAGGTCAGAGGTCAGAGGTCAAGGTCTTCAACACCACACTGGGAAAAACATTTCTGAGTCTGTACATGGAGGCACTGCCCCTGAACTGATGACACAATGTATAAAAATAGTACTATTGTCGACATCAGCTATTCTCAACCTTGGGGTCGGGACCCCAATTGGGGTCCTGAGATGATTTCTGGGGGTCGCCAAATCATTTTGGAAGTCAGCTCTGTCTCCACTGTGTTAAAGTGTTCATGTGTTTTAGTCTTTTTGGTCATTTTCTGGGTTTTTTTGGTCATTTTGTGGGTTTTTTTAGATCATTTAGTGGTCAATTTGTGTCTTTTTTGGTCATTTTGTTTCCTTTTTTTGGTTATTTCGTGTCTTTTTTTGGTCATTTTGTTTATTTTTTGGTCAATTAGTCTTTTTCTCGTCATTTTGTTTCTTTTTTGGTTCATTTTGTGTCTTTTTTGTCATTTTGTGTCTTTTTTGGTCAATTTATGTCTTTTTGTGGTCATTTATTGTCATTTTGTGGTCAATTTGATTCATTTTTTGCTTAATTTTATGTAATTTTTTGGTCATTTTGTGTCTTTTTTTAATCATTTTGTGTCATTTTGTGGTCAATTTGATTCTTTTTTGGGGTAATTTTGTGTCTTTTCTGATAAATCCCAAAGTATCAAGTTGTTACTTTCCAAGGAGTCTCTGGCTTGAAGCTGACTGTTACACACTCAGGAGGTCAGAATGGACCTTTAAACTGATAGCAAAGGACTTAGATTAAAAGGAACAATAAAATATATAAAAATATATATAAATGCACAGACAGAGAGATGTTTTAGTTGTTGTCTACTTCATTATTTGTCCAAAATTCATCTAATCAACTGAGTTTGTATGATCTAACATCTAGCCATTTTCCATGGTTTTATTGATAATTATTTTTGGTTATTATCAAGAAAACCATGTTAAATGTCTAGATATCAGCTTATCTAACACTTCTAAATCTGAAGGTTTTTTTTCCATCTTGGTAAGAAACAAGTAATCATCAGGTCACTCTGCTCGGGCCAGTTCATCGCTGCTGGCAGCTTTAATTTATCTTGTTTTAAGAGTTAATTTCTTATTTTAAGTGTTCAACATGCTTATTTCTAGATTTAATAATCTTAATTTAAGAAATCTTGTCAAGGTAAATTATCTGTCCATGCAGCAAGATCATTTCCCTCAGATTTACTGTTTTTATCTGGTTTTTAGACACTCCTATATATATATATATATATATATATATTGATAGAGAGTGTTTGTGTGAAGAGCAGAGGAGGAGTTACAGTTATAGAAGTCTAAACCGACTGCAGCTGTCCAGGCTCGTCATCCCGCAAACACACACACAAACACACACACACACACACACACACACACACACACCTCAACACACACTTATAGATTCACACCTCATCACCAGCCCTGTTCTCCTGCATTGTTTCATGGAGATTACTCATTCTGACACATTTACATAAATAACATTCTCTCCATCTGGAAGTGGACAGATGCAAAGAAATCTGCCACTCATCTTCTCTGTGTGGCTGAATTTATATGGACTGTAACGTTTTCCAACACTGACCCAGTTCAGACAACACAACCAAAGAACGGTGGAACGGTTTCTATGCTTCATATTCCTGCTTTACTAGATGAAGATAGTTTATGGTTTTGTCAAAAGGATGTTCGATTCAGGGAATGAGTTTAGACAACTGAGCAATTGATTCACACAACAGGAATAATTAGTGTTTTAGCAATTGAGAAAAACTGTAATGTTTAACCACACTGCAAAAAAGCCAACTTGTATTTTTTGGCCTAAAACAGTGATTTAAGTTGGTAAAACTTGGAAATATAAATTATTGACATTTAGGGCAATAATGTAAGTTAGCACAACAAAGGAAGCCAGTTGTCTGCTCAAAAACAAGTTGGTGAGTTGTTGTTACTTATATCTTTAAGTTGGGGTTCACAACAAGGGACAATAGTTCTGATAACTCTTATTTCTTTGTTGGGAAATGCGGGAAAGCGGTGAAATTAGCGAAAGCTAGCGGCTAACTGATGCTAGTGGCTAACTGATGCTAGCGGCGCTGCTTGTTACAGCTACAAGAGTAGCCATTAGCGTATCAATGCTAACTCAAAATTGACATGTCATAGCGGCGTTACAATCGTGCCAATTCAGCACATTGCAGAAGTTAGCAGAAGTAAGGATTAAAAGTTATTACAATGTGAAATTATAAGTTAGTACAACTTACAGTTGAGTTGACAAAAATCTGAATTCAGAGTTGAGCAATAACTTCTGCAATGTGCTGAATCGGCATGATTGTAACGCCGCTATGAAATGTCAGCTAATGTTGCGACCACAATTTTGAGTTAGCATTGATACGCTAATGGCTACTCTAGTAGCTGTAACAAGCAGCGCCGCTAGCATTAGTTAGCCGCTAGCATCAGTTAGCCGCTAGCTTTCGCTAATGACTGAATTTCCCAACAAAGAAATAAGAGTTATCAGAACTATTGTCCCTTGTTGTGAACCCCAACTTAAAGATATAAGTAACAACAACTCACCAACTTGTTTTTGAGCAGACAACTGGCTTCCTTTGTTGTGCTAACTTACATTATTGCCCTAAATGTCAATAATTTATATTTCCAAGTTCTAACAACTTAAATCACTGTTTTAGGCCAAAAAATACAATTTGGCTTTTTTGCAGTGTATGTATGTATGTATATCTACTTTTTCTTCTGTTTTTAGCTGTTTTTTCCTTTTTTATCCTTTTTATAATTAGACTGTTATGCTTTTAACCTGTAGAACTTTGAGATTTCCTGTAATGTAAAGTGCATTACGAATAAAATATTATTATTATTATTATATATGCACACTCAAAAATATATAAATGCACCTGTACCTACACTGCATGTTCCTGTTCAAGTCATTCTGAAGTGAAATGAAACACACAACGATACTCTTTGCTGAGCCAACAGATTTTCTTTTTTTTTTTTTTTTTTTCATGTTTCTGCTAATAGGTTTGACCGTAAAACTCTAAAGCTCAAGTGTCCTTTTCCCCCGTGCAGCTGAGAGGTCGAATGAAAGGTTTTCTCCTGAAATCAGATACATGCATTTTAAAAAAAGGCACCTAGAGTGACACAATGATTGATGGGATATAATTAAACATTATGACTTCTTTTTTAAAGGACATCAGGTCACTTGCAGCCGCACTCGGCAACTTCTCATTCTGGCAAGGTGGAAATGATTTAAGGTGATGTCGTGAAGTCAGTGTGCATTAATGTTAACCCTGTGGAGTGTCCAGAAGCTCCAAATAATCCAGACTTGTTGCCTCCATCAGACTAGAAAACAAAGCAGCGTGGAGCCCTACTGTAAATTTACCTCTAAAGTTCTGGCTGTAAACTCCATGAGGCCAGTTTCAGTTTGATGATGATATACCAAGTAAAACTGGAGACAAGCTCAAATAGATTTAGTATCAAATGATAGAACTGGATGGAACCCTCTTATATGGTAGATTTGACACCTTTGGTCACATTTGCAACATTTCAGATTCTTTATTGAGCATGATAGTGTTTTGAAAGTAAAAAAAAAAGATTCAAAATCACATTTTATGTTGGACTAAAGGACTAAAAAAGAGACAAAATGACCAGAAAAAGACAAAAAATGACCAAATAAAGACCCAGAATGACACAAAATGACTAAAGAAAACTACAAAATTACCAAATAAAGACACAAAATGACTAAAAAAGGACACAAAATGACCAAATAAGTCAAAAAGACACAAATCGACCAAAAAAGACAAAATGACTAAAAAAGACACAAAATGACCAAATAAAAACATAAAAGACACAAAATGACCAAAAAAGACACAAAATGACTAAAACAAAGGACACAAAATGACCAAATAGGTCAAAAAGACACAAATTGACCAAAAAAGACACAAATGACCAAAAAAGACAGAAAATGACCAAAAAAGACACAAAATGACAAAAAAAGGCACAAAATGACCAAATAAAGACAAAAAATGACAAAAGAAAACACAAAGAGACCAAATAAAGACACTGTCATTAAGTGAAAATACAGTGAAAGGGTCAAAGTTATGAGACCAAACCGCTAAACGTCCTCTTTTCTATCTATATAACGTTATATATAACTTTATTGACACGTTGCTGTGGATACGCATTGTTCTGCTTCTCTCCTGGTGACGGCTCGAGTTGTTAGTGACCTGTCAATCAAAGGTAGCCCCGCCCCAAATCATACGATTCTTTATCTTCTATTTTCTTCTAAATGGGGCCATTATTAGAACTATTGACATCAAATTATCTTGAAGAAGATTTTTTACTAGTGATTGAGACCATAGTGTTGTCCTGAAAATTTTTTCTGAGGTAATAAATCAAGTGAGAAGTTTTCAAATTTTGCACTCAAATGAATGGACAGATTTTTTCTGCAGCCAAACTTAGCGCCCCCTGCTGGAATTTTCGGTGGATTGCAGGCTTAAGGCACTTCCTGGTAGTATCTCTTACCAATTCAATAATCAAAGTAATAAACTAAGTGAACCATCAGATTAAACTGGTTTCATGTCAGTAACTCATTCACAGTTTTGTGATTCAGTCATTCAGGGCGAAGCGTCTGAACCTGATGGCAGAAATTTCAGTCCAGACAAATGACATAACAACATGTCGTTCACAACATGGCGGCTTGAAACCACAACAAGCCGTTGGCAGGAATCTAAAAATAAAGAGCCAGAAGTCTGAGTGCTGTGACACGAGCATTTGTCTGTTGACTGATGTCATTTTTCATCTCACAGCCGTAAATCAATCTGTCGTTCTGCATCATCTTCTGCTGCAAGTCACAGTTTCACCACCTAAATGTTTTTTTTTTTTAACCCTCTAGAGTCCATGAAACAACCTGCACATTAACTTCTTCATGACGTGAACACAAAATGACAAAAAAAGACACAAAATGACTAAAAAAAGGACACAAAATTACCAAATAAGTCAAAAAGACACCATATGACCAAAAAAAGACACCAAAAAGACACAAAATTACTAAAAAAGACACAAAATAACCAAAAAAGACACAAATGACCAAAAAGACACAAAATGACTAAAAAAGACACAAAATGACTAAATAAAGACATAAAATGACCAGAAAAAGACACAAAATAACTAAAAAAAAGACACAAAATGACTTAAAAAAGACACAAAATGACCAAAAAAAGACACAAAATGACCAAAAAGACACAAAATGACTAAAAAAAAGACACAAAATGACCAAAAAAAGACACAACAGACACAAAATGACCAAAAAAGACATAAAATGACTTACAAAGACACAAAAAGATATGAAAAGGATTCAAAAATTGTCAAAATAAATAGCCAAAGAGTTAAGATAGAGTTAAGAAATGTATTCATCTCCCCATCAGCTTCCCTCTAAAGTTTTGGCTTAAAACTCCATACCAGATTTTTTACCAAATATATTTAGTATAAAGATATAGAACTAGAGATTATCCTCATTTTACCTGTTATATATAACATTTGCAACCTGTATTAATATTTGCAACATTTAAGAGAAACATTTCTGTGTATTGAAACATCATTTTCAAGATCAGATTTTATGTTTTCCTTTTATGTTTCTTTTAGGTTCAACATTTTGATCAAGTAAGTCAAAGTTAAAAGTTAATTATCAGGACATAAAGGTGAGGTAACGCTGAAAAAACTGATACCAACATGGCATGGTGAAGACTTTTTAACTGATTTTTCAAAGGACATAATAGCCGAAGATTTCAAAAGGGTTAAATTTTGTTTTATTATTTTGCATCCAAATGCTTGAGTTCGTATAAGAACTGCCACCTAAGCCAGCTATTCTCAACCTTGGGGTCGGGACCCCAATTGGGGTCGTGAGATGATTTCTGGGGGTCACCAAATCATTTAGGAAGTCAGCTCTGTCTCCACTGTGTTAAAGTGTTCATGTGTTAATGTGTTTTAGTCTTTTTGGTCACTTAATGTCTTTTTTTTGGTCATTTTGTGTCTTTTTTGATCATTTTGTAGTAAATTTGTGTCTTTTTTGGTCATTTTGTTTCCTTTTTTTGGTAATTTTGTGTCTTTTTTTAGTCATTTTGTGTCTTTTTTGATCATTTTGTAGTCAATTTGTGTCTTTTTTGTGTCTTTTTTTGACCATTTTGTGGTCAATTTGTGTCTTTTTTGGTCATTTTGTTTCCTTTTTTGGTAATTTTGTGCCTCTTTTTAGTCATTTTGTGTCTTTTTTGATCATTTTGTGGTCAATTTGTGTCTTTTTTGGTCATTTTGTTTCCTTTATTTGGTAATTTTGTGTCTTTTTTTAGTCATTTTGTGTCTTTTTTGATCATTTTGTAGTCAATTTGTGTCTTTTTTTGTGTCTTTTTTTGACCATTTTGTGGTCAATTTGTGTCTTTTTTGGTCATTTTGTTTCCTTTTTTTGGTAATTTTGTGTCTTTTTTGATCATTTTGTGGTCAATTTGTGTCTTTTTTGGTCATTTTGTTTCCTTTTTTTGGTCATTTTGTGTCTTTTTTTAGTCATTTTGTGTCTTTTTGGTAATTTTGTGTCTTTTCTGGTAATTTTGTGTCTTTTTTGATCATTTTGTGGTCAATTTGTGTCTTTTTTGTTCATTTTGTTTCCTTTTTTTGGTCATTTTGTTTCTTTTTTGGGTGATCTGAACTGTGCGTGTGAGATTGTGTTCAGTGAGTGGGGGTTGCGGACAACATGCATGTTAAATTGGGGGTCGCGACTCAAAAAGGTTGAGAACTACTGACCTAAACTACCACAAGCTGTTTTCATGGAAAATCAATGCAGAAACCTCCTGTGCAAAGTGATGCATGCGTGCTGGAAAAAAACAGCCTATTTCCATCTGTTTTCAGGCTCCAGATCCAGGTCAGGATCAGTGTCTGTGGCCCCATTTACACCTGATATTCATATGTGATCTATATCTGGATTCAGCCGGCATTAAAGGTGCAGGAAGAGATTCTGGAGACAGACGGCTGGTTGTTGAGTCTCATTTCCAGGTCATCGAATACTGACAATGGGTCTAAAACGACAATAAAGGAAGTTTGTACAGGCAGCAAAATATGACTCATATTTACATTTTAGACTGTCCTCTGCCGCCATCTTGCTGACGTCGTAGTTATGACTGATGCTGATGCAGTTTTAACCCTTTATCAGGCGAATAACTATATTTGGTAACTTCAGTGGATATCAAAATGGGGTCGAGAAAAAAGTTGCAAATTTGCTAGATTAAAGTGGCAAATCTACAAGAAAAAAAGTAGCAGATTTAAGAGATTTAAAGTGGCAAATCTGCAAAAAAAGTTGCAGATTTAAGAGATTTAAAGTGGTGAATCTACGAGAAAAAAGTTGCTTTTTTCCCCACTTCTTTCTCATAAATCTGTGACTTTTTTCCACACAGATTTGCTACTTTAAATCTCTTATGTCTGCAACTTCTTTCTTGTAGATTTGCCACTTTAAACTGTAAATTTTCAACTTTTTTCTCGAAATATTTTTATTTTTTATTTTGGATATCCGCTGAAGTTACCAAATACGGTTCTTCGCCCGATAAAGGGTTAAATGTCGGATGGGTCGAACAAATGGCGGACTTTTACTCACACAGCAAAATCAGGAGTGTGAATTCAACTCAGAGTGTAAAATTTAACACTTTTTCTGAGTTTATATAGTATATCTCACAGATCTGAGTTAAAATTACACTTTGAAAAGTGTTAATATTTTAACTCTTTATTCGTGTTAAATATTTGACACCCTTGGTGTTGTTTTATGACACCACATATGTGCACTTTTAACTCGAAATCGTCTTATTCCCTTTCACTGTGAGTGTTAATTTTTAACATGCATTGTGTTACTTTGACACATTAAAGTGTATTTGTAACCCTAAAATCATGTTACTTCCATTCACTAATGTGATAATTAACATTCATTGTTTTGTTTTACGATACATTAAAAGTGCATTCTGTCTTTAGCCGAACATACAAGTCACTAAATCTGAAAATCAACTCCAACTGAAGTGAATCTAACTCAGGTGTAACAACGCTGGCAGAGCTTTTTGATCACTACAAGTGTTAAAACAACTCCAAAATCAACACCAACCAACTCAAAATTATCAACACTGAAAAAACAACACTACAGATTTTGCTGTGCAGGAGAATGCAGTTTGTGTCCCGTGTGAAAAAACAAAAGTAAACAAACCTTTGCGTAACTTGTGTTTTTGCATATAACTTACGTGGCTCACCTCACCCTCATAACTACGTCACTTCCAGCATTTACGTGCATTTATTGACTGTTTAAACTGTCTTTTCTAACACCTAACCAGGATTTTTTTGGCCCGTAAACCGGAAAGACAGAAACGGCAGCCTTTTTTTTGTTTTACAACTGTGAACCGTACATGTTTGTATAATGACGTGTGTGTTATTTTTAGCGCTCCTTTTTTAGCTTCCCCAGCTTCTTAGATAAATACTTAGCCAAGAAGTTAGCTAAGCAGTTAGCTTAGCAAGCTACTTAGCTAAATACTTAGCCAAGAAGTTTGCCAAGTAGTTAGCTTAACAAGCTAACTAGCTAAAAAATGGATTTGGGTCATTTTTGATCCATGTTGTGCATTAGAAGGGTAGTGACACAAAAAGGGATTTTATTCAAAAAATTAATGAAGGAAAACATAAAAAATAGGATGCTAATGTTGTGACCACAATTTTGAGTTAGCATTGACAAGCTAATGGCTACTCTTGTAGCTGTAACAAGCAGCGCCGCTAGCATCAGTTAGCCGCTAGCATCAGTTAGCCGCTAGCTTTCACTAATGACCGAATTTCACCGCTTTCCCGCATTTCCCAACAAAGAAATAAGAGTTGGCAGAACTATTGTCCCTTGTTTTGAACCCCAACTTAAAGATATAAGTAACAACAACTCACAAACTTGTTTTTGAGCAGACAACTGGCTTCCTTTGTTGTGCTAACTTACATTATTGACCTAAATGTCATTCATTTATATTTCCAAGTTTTACCAACTTAAATCACTGTTTTAGGCAAAAAATACAAGTTGGCTTTTTTGCAGTGTGCCTGTACGTTGACTTCACTTTAAAACGACATCTGATAGCCTTTAAAAAAGATTGATATTCCAATGTGAAGATCTAAAAATATACTTTGAAAAGAGTGAGGAGGAAGGGCCAAGGGATGAAAGTTTGAAAATGGAGGGAGGGGTATATAAGAAGAATAATGAATAGTTCAGTATGAGTGATGAAAGTACCTGTTAGGTCGCTCTGACCCTAGAATAGCCCCGCAGTCGTTAAAACGTCATTCAGACTGCACTTTACATCAGTGACTGACAGGCTGATTTATATGGATTTCATTATGCATGAAGCCAAAGTCAATGGAACAAACTAAAAAATGCAGATGAATTTACACATGCACATGCTAATATGTACGCACTGGCAAAAACACAGAAAATACAAAGTCACACACACACACACACACACACTTTCAGTGAGGTCGTTTAGAGCAGTGTGTCTCCTCTGCAGCAATTTAGGATCTATTTAAAACAGGAACGGGCCGAGGAGGAGACGAGGCTGACAGCGCCTGCACATGGAAGCACACATGATCCATTAACATCTACTAATTAACATCATTATTTGCTCCAAATTGGAGCTCAAGGCGATAAATACCAATGCCCTTTGAAGATGAGCATCCAATCAGCTGCAGCAAATCACGCAGACACAACGTGTGAACATCCCATGAAGTGTACAGCATGTTTGACATTTCTAGAAATCATTTCTAAATCAATCATCTTCTGTTAAAGATAAGATTCACACTTTAACATGGTTAATCCAGCTTGGTTCTCCCGGGCGGCATGCAAATACGGGTCAGCTCTACTTCACTCTAGAGCAGTAGTTCTCAACCTTTTTGAGTCGCGACCCCCAATTTAACATGCATGTTGTCCGCGAGCCCCGCTCACTGAACAGAGTCTCATATGCACAGTTCAGATCACCCAAAAAAGAAACAAAATGACCTAAAAAAGACACAAATTCACCCCAAAATGACCAAAAAAGACACAAATTGACCACAAAATGATCAAAAAAAGACACAAAATGACCAAAAAAACACACAAAATGACACAAAAAAAGACATTAAATGACTAAAAAAAGAAACAAAATGACCAAAAAAGACAAATTGACCACAAAATGATAAAAAAAGACACAAAATGACCAAAAAACACACAAAATGACACAAAAAAAGACATTAAATGACTAAAAAAAAACAAAATGACCAAAAAAGTCACAAATTGACCACAAAATGATTTAAAAAAAAAAAAAAATGACCAAAAAATACACAAATTGACCACAAATTGTAAAAAAAAAAGACACAAAATGACCAAAAAACACACAAAATGACACAAAAAAAGACATTAAATGACTAAAAAAAGAAACAAAATGACCAAAAAAGTCACAAATTGACCACAAAATGATAAAAAAAAAACAATCAAAATGGCCAAAAAAGACACAAATTGACCACAAAATGTAAAAAAAAAAGACACAAAATGACCAAAAAAAAAGACATCAAATGACCAAAAAGACTAAAACACATTAACACATGAACACTCTAACACAGTGGAGACAGAGCTGAGCTAAAAAATGGATTTGGGTCATTTTTGACAAAATCTGAAAATCAACACCAATATCACCAACTCAAAATTATCAACACTGAAAAAACAACACTACAGATTTTGCTCTGCAGGAGAATGCGGTTTGTGTTCCGTGTGACAAAACAAAAGTAAACAAACCTTTGCGTAACTTGTGTTTTTGCATATAACTTACGTGGCTCACGTCACCCTCATAACTACGTCACTTCCAGCATTTAAGTACATTTATTGACTGTTTAAACTGTCTTTTATAACATCTAACCAGGATTTTTTTTGGCCGTAAACCAGACAGACAGAAACTGCAGCCTTTTTTTTAACAACTGTGAACCGTACATGTTTGTATAATGACATGTGTGTTATTTTTAGCGCTCCTTTTTAGCTTACCCAGCTTCTTAGCTAAATACTTAGCCAAGAAGTTAGCTAAGTAGTTAACTTAGCAAGCTACTTAGCTAAATACTTAGCCAAAAAGTTAGCTAAGTATTTAGCTTAGCAAGCTACTTAGCTAAAAAATGGATTTGGGTCATTTTTGACCCATGTTGTGCATTAGAAGAGTAGTGACACAAAAAGGGATTTTATTAAAAAAATTAATAAAGGAAAACATAAAAAATAGGATGTATGATGATCAAAAACAAACTAATTGAGGAAAACCTGGAATATTGAATGATGAAAATATTTTTTTGCAAATATATAGAACATAAAAAACTCTATTGGGTCACTTTAGACTCATGTTGTGCATCAAAGGGTTAATCAGATCAACTCGTTGGCTGTGATGTATATTGATACCTCTCAATTAAATTCCAATCTCTTACTTCAGATTTAGTTTAATTTTCTCAAAATGATGTTAAGATTTAACTGTAACTACACTTCAGAGATTTTCTCACACCAGATAACTATGTATTGCAGCAACAGATAAGCTAATCTCCTTTGACAATTTTTTATTTGTTGTTTCAGAGCTTTATCTGCCGGATAAAAGCTGCCATTCTGCATATGGACTTGTTTATGTGTGTTTGAAGTTAAAGTAACAAATGATATAGAGAGGAGAACAGCTGCAGCGATGTAAACACATTTATTATCATATTTACAGCATGCACGACTACGAGCAGCAGCAGTATCTGTGCCAGCATCTGCAGAAACAATACATCTTCAGCTTACTGACCTGCTTAGACTCTTAGATCTAATCTGACTAAGATCCATGGGGTTGAAAATAACTTTTTTACTATAAGGGCCAAATTAAATGTGCAATTCTTTAAATTAGCTTTTCTCTCTGACCTGTTTTTACATCATTAACTTCTACCAAACATCTCAACAAAGTAAATAAATAATAAATTGAGGTGCTACTGAAGTTTCCTGCACCAGAATAAGTTTCTTTGGTTGAACTCGTTGTGTCCGTTTGCTTTCTGAAATTCGGTCATTAGCGAAAGCTAGTGGCTAACTGATGCTAGCGGCTAACTGATGCTAGCGGAGCTGCTTGTTACAGCTACAAGAGTAGCCATTAGCGTATCAGTGCTAACTCAAAATTGTGGTCACAACATTAGCTAACATTTCATAGCGGCGTTACAATCGTGCCAATTCAGCACATTGCAGAAGTTAGCAGAAGCAAGGATTAAAAATTATTACAATGTAAAATTATAAGTTACAAACAAATGATATAGAGAGGAGAACAGCTGCATGTTCAGCTGGTTCACAGTCAAAGCTGCTTCTACAGAGCGCTTACTGACCTGCTTAGACTCTTAGATCTAATCTGAGTAAGATCCATGAGGTCGAAAATAACTTTTTACTATAAAGGGCCAAATTAAATGTGCAATTCTTTAAATTAGCTTTTCTCTCGGATCTGTTTTTACATCATTAACTTCTACCAAACATCTCAACAAAGTAAATAAATAAGAAATTGAGGTGCTACTGAAGTTTCCTGCACCAGAATAAGTTTCTTTGGTTGAACTCGTTGTGTCCGTTTGCTTTCTGTGACAGAAACCCATTACGGAGAAGGGAGTTACAGCAATTTAGGCTGCGACCCACTGCCGGCTATTTGGAGCAATGTGAATTAGAGCAGGCAGAAATGATAGCTATCTGTCACCACCAGCCTAGACATCTCCTATACCAGCCAGGAGAGAGGAGGAGAGGAATAAAGGGAAATGAAAGAAGAGGTGGGAAAGAGGAAATGAAGATAACGATGACAAGAAGAGAAGAGAGAAGGAGAGCGGAGAGAAATGGAGCAAATATATCAGGAGGAGGGAAAGAAAGGCAGGGTGAGAGGAGAACCTTTGAGGATGACAGCAGGTTATATTGAAGGTCTGCAGCCAGAGGGATGTTAGCTGCATTTTGGGAAAATGATATGTATCAAGTAAAAGCTCTGCAAGAGACCAGTGGCGGTTCTAGACCAGTTTTACTGTGGGGGCCAAGCAGGGGCCCATGTTTAATCAGAGGGGCACATTAGCACATTAGAAAATGGCAAAGATGATATTTAAGCATTCAAAATCTTTATTTTAGCTCATTTAACCCATTGACGCCTAAAACGCCTGTAAAACCTCTGGGCGATTTTAAAATAAGCCCCAAAAACCTGAAGTTTTTCTGGAAATTCAACAGAAGTGTCAACGCTTCTACTAAATAATAGATTTTTCAGCCTCTGTTGCAGGTAGAAATGAAATTCAAAAAGTATTTGAGAGCTTATACAAATACTACAAAACGACGTAAACGCTTTCCAGGCTTCAATGGGTTAATCAGAGGGGCACATTAGCACATTAAAAAATGATAATACATTACATTTTTTATAGCGCTTTTAAAGGTACTCAAAGTCACTTAACATGACAGGAAATTAGACACACACAAACACAAAATACAGAAGATGAGAGATTATGAGTTCAGGTATTGTAAGCTATTTTGAAAAGGTGGGTTTTGAGTCGGTTTTTGAAGGCGTGGAGGGAGTCGGAATTGCGGATGTGATAAATATATTTTGCTTTGTGTTTTCAAGGTAAGTATTTTACTTTTTAATATTACTTGTTTTAACTAAATGGCAGTAAATTCAATGTTCTTTGATTAGGTGTTTAGTATTGTTGATTTTGGCAAAGATGATATTTAAGCATTCAAAATCGTTATTTTAGCTTATTTAAACATCTTATTTAAGTATATTTGGAAGATACAAATACATTGATTAAATAATGAGACTGACCAACAATAACAGTTTATTTTGTATGACAATGACATTTCTCATTTTTGTGCACAATCACTTTTTTGTATTTTGAAAGTGCAGTACAGTCAGTATGATCTTTATATATATATATATATATACAGTACAGGCCAAAAGTTTGGACACACCTTCTCATTCAATGCGTTTTTCTTTATTTTCATGACTATTTACATTGTAGATTCTCACTGAAGGCTTCAAAACTATGAATGAACACATATGGAATTATGTACTTAACAAAAAAAGTGTGAAATAACTGAAAACATGTCTTGTATTTTAGATTCCTCAAAGTAACCACCCTTTGCTTACTAGAATATAAGACATGTTTTCAGTTATTTCACACTTTTTGTTAAGTACATAATTCCACATGTGTTCATTAATAGTTTGATGAATCTGCAATGTAAATAGTCATGAAAATAAAGGAAACGCATTGAATGAGAAGGTGTGTGTCCAAACTTTTGGCCTGTACTGTACATATACATTGATTTAAATAATGAGACTCACCAACAATAACAGTTTATTTTGTATGACAATGACATTCCTCATTTTTGTGCACAATCATTTTATTTTTATTTTGAAAGTGCAGTACAGTCAGAATGATCTTTATACATATATATATATATATATATATATATATATATATACACAATATTTTATTGCACAATTAACCCTCTGGAGTCTCCAAAAGCACCAAAGCATGACTTCTTCATCACATCCAGACGTAAAAACAAAGCAGACCAAAAGAAGACACAAAATGACCCAAAAAAGACCCAAAATGAGAAAAAACAGAATTACCAAAAAAAAAAAAAAACCACAGAATACATAAAAAATGACAAAAAAAGACACAAAATGACCAAAAAAAGCCACAAAATAACTGAAAAAGACACAACAACAGACACAAAATGTCCAAAAAAGACACAAAATGACTTACAAAGACACGTAAAGACAGGAAAAGGATTCCAAAATGGACAAAATAGCCCAATAAGACTCCATAAAGTTAAACTATTATACAATGTGACATTCTGGGTTCCTTTTGTGTGCTATGAGATATTGTTTGAACAAAAAAAGGTTATTTATATCACAACATTATCAGCACGAAGACGTTCACAATAGGTGATAAAATGTAGCCTCGTTAATGAATAGCGCTGTTTTGATTAAAAAGAAAAAGTCAGTGTGGTTTCCTCACATTTTTCCCTGAAATTATATTATAATAATACAATACAATACAATAAATCTTTATTATCCACCATGGTGGAAATTTGCCTTCGGCTCACGGTAAAGATCCAGAATTTCATTAAAAACATACAGCAGTTGAGAATGCAGTTAAACCTAAAGAAAAGAAAAAACAAAACAATTAAGAGCAGTTAAAAGTTAGAGCATCACTTATGTCATTTTCTGAGCTGTCGTTGTTTACTGTTAGCTGAAGTGAAAAGCATATTTTTGCAGCAGTAAAACCAAACAACTGGAGGACAGAATAAGAGGAAATATGGGGGAAATCAGTTTCAATGGAAGAAGACCCACCTGTTTGGTCTATAAAATGGTCAATCTATAACAGGGGTCTCAAACTCTGGGCCCGCGGGCCAAATGCGGCCCTCGTGACGATATTTTGTGGCCCCCACCTTGACATGAAAGTTTAATGTGAGTTTTATATGAATGGCACTTTACCGTGTTGTGTGTGTGGAAGGTCCCTTTAACTACTTTTTTTTGGTAATTTTGTGTCTTTTTTAAATAATTTTGTGTCTTTTTCTGGTAATTCTGTGTCTTTTTTAAAGTTTGTGTCTTTTTTTTGTAATTTTGTGTCTTTTTTTGGTAATTTTGTGTCTTTTTTGTGTCATTTTGTGTCTTTTTTAAAGTAATTTAGTTTTTTTCTGTCATTTTGTGTCTTTTTTTGGTAATATTGTGTCTTTTTTTGGTAATTTTGTGTCTTTTTTAAATAATTTTGTGTCTTTTTCTGGTAATTCTGTGTCTTTTTTAAAGTTTGTGTCTTTTTTTTGTAATTTTGTGTCTTTTTTTGGTAATTTTGTGTCTTTTTTGTGTCATTTTGTGTCTTTTTTAAAGTAATTTAGTTTTTTTCTGTCATTTTGTGTCTTTTTTTGGTAATATTGTGTCCTTTTTTGGTCATTTTGATACTGCCTCCAGTGGCCCCCAGGTAATTTGAGTTTGAGACCCCTGATCTATAACGATGAACAATGGAACAATTCTAACCTTTTTTTTTGTTCAAACAATATCTCATTGCACACAAAAGGAACCCAGAATGTGCACATTGTATAATAGTTTAACTCTATGGTGTCTTATTGGGCTATTTTGTCCATTTTTTAATCCTTTTCCTGTCTTTACGTGTCTTTGTACGTCATTTTGTGTCTTTTTTGGTCATTTTGTGTCTGTTGTTGTGTCTTTTTCAGTTATTTTGTGCCATTTTTTGGTCATTTTATGTCTTTTTTTGTCATTTTTATGTATTCTGTGGGTTTTTTAGCTTTTAACTGATTATTTTACTATTTTTTATTTTATTTATTCACTTATTTATCTATTTACTTATTTAGATGCTCATCACATCGTTTCTATTTTCTTTCCCGTTGTATTTTAGTTTTTACCAGAACCTGTTGTCTTTTAGTCTTTTAATTAGGGCCTCGGGGCAATCGCACAGAAGAGTTGCAGGATAAATTATATATCAAAACGTGCGGTTTGATCGGAGTCGGTGTGCTATTACTTTTCTCTGCAGAATACGAAACTGCCCAAAATTTTGCATTTAAATGAATGGGACGGCCGACAAAAAATGACAGAAAAAGAACAATAATTGGAGATTTTTAAACGTCTACTTCTCCGGCATGATTTCACCTAGAGACTCCATTTAAACTTTAAACAGTAGAAACAAGTCTTGTGTATCGGTGTATTAATCCACGTTTCGATAGGTCATATAGTTTTTTATCAATCCCAATTCTATTCTATTTAAATAAATGAATAAACGTTTATCGTAGCCCTTATTTAGTTGTTTTGTCCCACTAATGAATTAAATGCTGACTCATCTATATTTAACACATTAGATTTATTACGTCGCTTAAAATCAAGAGGGCTTCACGACCCCCCTGTTGGGAATCACTGCACTACACCACCGTTTAGCCCATGTTGGTAAGTTATTTATTATTATTATACCGGCCTTACCAGCCTTATTTATTTATTATTATTATTATAACTATTATTATTATATATTATATATTATATATCATATTATTTTACTAATAATTACTTTATTTATACTTTTCATTTTATTTCTATATTGTCTATTATCTATTATTACATATTATATTATATATAATATTTACTGTACTATTATTATTATTATTATATACCGTCTAGTCACTATAGCATTGTTGACATCATATCATCAGTATAATAACCTTCATCTTGTCAACCATCCTACCAACTGATGTTCTTTTTTAACTTCTTAAGTGTCCTTGTTCTATTCTGTGTTTTTTTCTATTGTTGTTTTTATTTATGCTACCTCAGTATTTTATTCTATTGTATTTTATTGTACTTGAATACCGAACTGCTGTGACAACCGAATTTCCCTTCGGGGATGAATAAAGTAATCTATCTATCTATCTATCTATCTATCTATCTATCTATCTATCTATCTATCTATCTATCTATCTATCTATCTATCTATCTATCTATCTATCTATCTATCTATCTATCTATCTATCTATCTATCTATCTATCTATCTATCTATCTATCTATCTATCTATCTATATCGAAAACGGAACCCACAACAAGTGCAACACAACGGACACTATGCCTGCTCTATGCAGCCCAGCAGTAGGTTATAACATCTGTGAGTGTGCTCGAGCATCAAGGACGTGTTAGCAGGTCAGCGGCTCATCTCTGAGGAGCAGCAGGACACGCCGACATTACGGGGTCTTTGTAATGGTAATGTGCTCCAGCAATGTCAAAGCCAAACACTCGGAGGTGTGCACGGTAATATAGCGATGCAGCAAATGAATGCAGCCGGGGGGTCAGTGTGTTTTTATAGCACACACACACACACACACAATTGTATTTCAATGCTTGTGAGGACCACAAATGAGGGCCCTGCTGTGGCCCCTGTGTCAAATTAATAATAAAATGGTCAATCTATAACAGGGGTCTCAAACTGGCGGCCCGCGGGCCAATTGTGGCCCTCGTGATGATATTTTGTGGCCCCCACCTTGACATGAAAGTTTAATGTGAGTTTTATATGAATGGCACTTTACCGTGTTGTGTGTGTGGAAGGTCTCTTTAACTACTTTTTTTGGTAATTTTGTATCTTTTTTTTAATAAGTTTGTGTCTTCTTTTAAATAACTTTGTCTTCTTTTAAATACTTTTGTCTTTTTTAAGTAATTTTGTGTCTTTTTTAAATAATTTTGTGTCTTTTTTTGGTAATTCTGTGTCTTTTTTAAAGTTTGTGTCTTTTTTTAGTAATTTTATGTCTTTTTTTGGTAATTTTGTGTCTTTTTTGTGTCATTTTTTGGTAATATTGTGTCTTTTTTTGGTCATTTTGTTTCTTTTTTTAGTAATTGTGTCTTTTTTTTGGTCATTTTGATACTGCCTCCAGTGGCCCCCAGGTAATTTGAGTTTGAGACCCCTGATCTATAACGATGAACAATGGAACAATTCTAACCTTTTTTTTGTTCAAACAATATCTCATTGCACACAAAAGGAACCCAGAATGTCACATTGTATAATAGTTTAACTCTATGGAGTCTTATAGGGCTATTTTGTCCATTTTTGAATCCTTTTCCTGTCTTTACGTGTCTTTGTAAGTCATTTTGTGTCTTTTTTGGTCATTTTGTGTCTGTTGTTGTGTCTTTTTCAGTTATGTTGTGCCCTTTTTTGGTCATTTTGTGTCTTTTTTTGTCATTTTTATGTATTCTGTGGGTTTTTTTTTTTTTTTTTGGTAATCCTGTTTTCTCATTTTGTGTCTTTTTGGGTCATTTTGTGTCTTCTTTTGGTCTGCTTTGTTTTTACGTCTGGATGTGATGAAGAAGTCATGCTTTGGCGCTTTTGGAGACTCCAGAGGGTTAATTGTGCAATAAAATATTGTGTCAAATTAATAACAAAATGGTCAATCTATAACGATGAACAATGGAACAATTCTAACTTTTTTTTGTTCAAACAATATCTCATTGCACACAAATGGAACCCAGAATGTGCACATTGTATAATAATTTAACTCTATGGTGTCTTATAGGGCTATTTTGTCCATTTTTTTAATCCTTTACATGTTTTTGTAAGTCATTTTGTGTCTTTTTTTTTTAATTTTGTGTCTTTTTTGTCATTGGTGTCATTTATGTGTCTTTTATGTGTCTGTTTTAGTTATTATGTGTGTTTTTTTGGTCATTTTGTGTCTTTTTGGGTCTTTTTTATGTCTTCTGTGGGGTTTTTTTTGGTTATTCTGTCTTCTCATTTTGTGTCTTTTTTGGTCATTTTGGACGGTAATATAGTGTCAAATTAATAATAAAATGGTCAATCTATAACAGGGGTCTCAAACTGGCGGCCCGCGGGCCAATTGTGGCCCTCGTGATGATATTTTGTGGCCCCCACCTTGACATGAAAGTTTAATGTGAGTTTTATATGAATGGCACTTTACCGTGTTGTGTGCGTGGAAGGTCCCTTTAACTACTTTTTTTGGTAATTTTATATCTTTTTTTTAATAAGTTTGTGTCTTTTTTTGGTAATTTTGTGTCTTTTTTAAATAATTTTGTGTCTTTTTTTGGTAATTCTGTGTCTTTTTTAAAGTTTGTGTCTTTTTTTAGTAATTTTGTGTCTTTTTTTGGTAATTTTGTGTCTTTTTTGTGTCATTTTGTGTCTTTTTTTGGTAATATTGTGTCTTTTTTTGGTCATTTTGTTTCTTTTTTTAGTAATTGTGTCCTTTTTTGGTCATTTTGATACTGCCTCCAGTGGCCCCCAGGTAATTTGAGTTTGAGACCCCTGATCTATAACGATGAACAATGGAACAATTCTAACCTTTTTTTTTTGTTCAAACAATATCTCATTGCACACAAAAGGACCCCAGAATGTGCACATTGTATAATAGTTTAACTCTATGGTGTCTTATAGGGCTATTTTGTCCATTTTTGAATCCTTTTCCTGTCTTTACGTGTCTTTGTAAGTCATTTTGTGTCTTTTTTGGTCATTTTGTGTCTGTTGTTGTGTCTTTTTCAGTTATTTTGTGCCATTTTTTGGTCATTTTTTGTCATTTTTATGTATTCTGTGGGTTTTTGTTTTTTTTGGTAATTCTGTTTTCTCATTTTGTGTCTTTTTGGGTCATTTTGTGTCTTCTTTTGGTCTGCTTTGTTTTTACGTCTGGATGTGATGAAGAAGTCATGCTTTGGCGCTTTTGGAGACTCCAGAGGGTTAATTGTGCAATAAAATATTGTGTCAAATTAATAACAAAATGGTCAATCTATAACGATGAACAATGGAACAATTCTAACCTTTTTTTTTTGTTCAAACAATATCTCATTGCACACAAAAGGAACCCAGAATGTTACATTGTATAATAGTTTAACTCTATGGTGTCTTATAGGGCTATTTTGTCCATTTTTTTAATCCTTTACATGTCTTTGTAAGTCATTTTGTGTCTTTTTTTTGTCATTTTGTGTCTTTTTTGTCATTGGTGTCATTTATGTGTCTGTTTTAGTTATTTTGTGTGTTTTTTTGGTCATTTTGTGTCTTTTTTGGTCATTTTTATGTCTTCTGTGGGGTTTTTTTTGGTTATTCTGTCTTCTCATTTTGTGTCTTTTTTGTCATTGGTGTCATTTATGTGTCTTTCATGTGTCTGTTTTAGTTATTTTGTGTGTTTTTTTGGTCATTTTGTGTCTTTTTTGGTCATTTCTATGTCTTCTGTGGGGTTTTTTTGGTTATTCTGTCTTCTCATTTTGTGTCTTTTTTGTCATTGGTGTCATTTATGTGTCTTTTATGTGTCTGTTTGAGTTATTTTGTGTCTTTTTTGTCATTGGTGTCATTTATGTGTCTGTTTTAGTTATTTTGTGTCTTTTTTGGTAATTTTTATGTCTTCTGTGGGTTTCTTTGGTTATTCTGTCTTCTCATTTTGTGTCTTTTTTGGTCATTTTGTGTCTTTTTCAAGACATTCAAAGATTTTGAATGCTTAAATATCATCTTTGCCATTTTTTCATGTGCCAATGTGCCCCTCTGATTAAACACTGGCCCCTCCTTGGCCCCCACAGTAAAACTGGTCTAGAACCGCCACTGTATGGAGCCTAATGAATACCTCAGAGTGTCAGCTGGTGGAGCGGCTCCTCACAGCAGAGAGCAAACAGAGATTCTTATTGGCCGGGAGGACGACACGATGAGGACTAATGGACAGCAGCACTGTGTCTCTGTGGAGCAATGGCTGCACTAACACCTCCATTCATCAACCAGCGATAGAGAAAACGTTACTGATAAATCACTCTCACCTTGTCACCTTTTTCAAACACAAAGCTTTCTTATGTGGGCTGGACGCTGAAACCAACAACAACACGCTGGGCTTTTTTTCTCTCGACAGAAGTCTAAAATAAAAACTGCACAGCCACCAAAGTCTTTGTCACTTGTGTACAAAGCCTGACTGACATCTGCCTCATTCTTTAGACTAAGAATGCTATTCTCAACCTTGGGGTCGGGACCCCAATTGGGGTCGCGAGATGATTCCTGGGGGTCGCCAAATCATTTTGGATGTCAGCTCTGTCTCCACTGTAATAAAATGTTCATGTGTTTTAGTCTTAATGTCTTTTTTTTGGTCATTTTGTGGTAATTTTGTGTCTTTTTTGGTAATTTTGTGTCTTTTTTGATAATTTTGTGGTCAATTTGTGTCTTTTTTGGTCATTTTGTTTCCCTTTGTTGGTCATTTTGTGTCTTTTTTTAGTCATTTTGTGTCTTTTTTGGTCATTTTGTTTCCCTTTTTTGGTCATTTTGTGTCTTTTTTTGGTCATTTTGTGTCTTTTTTTAGTAATTTTGTGTCTTTTTTGGTCATTTTGTGTCTTTTTTGATCATTTTGTGTCTTTTTTGATCATTTTGTAGTCAATTTGTGTCTTTTTTGTTCATTTTGTTTCTTTTTTGGGTGATCTGAACTGTGCGTGTGAGATTCTGTTCAGTGAGCGGGGTCGCGGATGTTAAATTGGGGGTCGCGACTCAAAAAGGTTGAGAACTACTGCTTTAGACCTCTATAATAAATACAGGAAGTCTCATGAACTCCAACAACTTCAACCTGAGCAGCGGTCCAGTTAAACAGAATGACTCACAACAGCTGTGTGGCTTAGACCAGTGATTCCCAACAGGGGGGGCCCGACCCCCCAGGGGGGCGCCAAAGATCCACGGGGGGTCGTGAAGCCCTCTTGATTTTAAGGGATGTAATAAATCTAATGTGTTAAATATAGATGAGTCAGCATTTAATTCATTAGTGGGACAAAAACAACTAAATAAGGGCTACATTAAACGTTTATTCATTTATTTAAATAGAAAAATCACTATAGTAAAGTTTAAAAATAAAGGCTATATCGCGAGAATAAGGACATGCGTAACATCGCTACTGCAGAATACACAGGTTGCCTCACCTAGTGGTAACCTCACCTAGCGGTAACCTCACCTAGCGGTAACCTCGCCTAGCGATAACCTCACCGAGCGGTAACCTCGCCTCACAGTAACTTCACCTAGTGGTAACCTCACCTAGCGGTAACCTCACCTAGTGGTAACCTTGCCTCGCAGTAACCTCACCTAGCGGTAACCTCACTGAGCGGTAACCTCGCCTCGCGGTAACTTCACCTAGCGGTAACCTCGCCTCGCAGTAACCTCACCTATCGGTAACCTCAACTAGCTGTAACCTCATCTAGCGGCAACCTCACCTAGCGGCAACCTCGCCTAGCAGTAACCTCACCTAGCAGCAAACTCGCCTAGCGGTAACCTTGCCTAGCGGTAACCTCGCCTAGTGGTAACCTCACCGAGCGGTAACCTCGCCTCGCGGTAACCTCACCTCGTGGTAACCTCACCTAGCGGTAACCTCGCCTCGCAGTAACCTCACCTATCGGTAACCTCAACTAGCTGTAACCTCATCTAGCGGCAACCTCACCTAGCGGCAACCTCGCCTAGCAGTAACCTCACCTAGCGGCAACCTCACCTAGCGGTAACCTCACCTAGCAGCAAACTCGCCTAGCGGTAACCTTGCCTAGCGGTAACCTCGTCTAGTGGTAACCTCACCTAGCGGTTACCTCGCCTAGCGGTAACCTCACCTAGCGGAAACCTCACCTAGCGGTAACTTCACCTAGTGGTAGCCTCACCTATCGGTAACTTCACCTAATGGTAACCTCACCTAGCGGTAACTTCACCTAGCGGTAACCTCACCTAGCTGTAACCTCGCCTAGTGGTAACCTCAGGGGCCGAACTTTCAAATATAATAAAAAATATAAAATATAATGTACTTATGCCTAGTTAGCCTATCATTGTTTGATATTTTCATTTTCTTACTAAATTCATGCTATTTTTATTTACCTATTTACATACCTTATATGCTCAGTGTCCACAGACTCCTAAAAAACATGGGAAATTCAGAATGATAACTAGATATTTAACTAAAATGCTAAGGAAGCAGTTCTTTTTTCCTGTAAGTCGCTTTGGATAAAAGTGTCTGCTAAATTCCTAAATGTAAATGTAAATATGCTAAATACCAGAACACATTCTTTTCCTCACCCCTTTTTTTTGCATTTATTTGGCTATAATAGTAAAACAGTTGATGATTGCTGGTGCGTCTGCACAAGTTTTCATAATAATCCATCCAGTAGATATTTCAATCAAGACCAAAGCAGTGGTCCAACACTCTCACTCACACACTCTGCCTTCTACCTTCAAGCAGCAATATATCAACAAACACACGACAGCAGCGATATTTTTCTATCTATGTAGAAACGAGTGCATCATTTATCTCAGAGCTTGTTAAATGAAGCACACTTCTTGTAACTAAACAATGAGGAAGAGCACTGATCCAGAATCAGCTTCTGACATGTGCACCTCATTAAAACTGAGATGGTTACCAATAAGCTCCGAAGAAGAAGAAGAAGAAGAAGAAGAAGGAAGAGGAGAGGCTGCACATGATGAATATATTAAAACCACATTTGACAGCACCAATATTTTTCTGTGCGGTGGAGCTTGTTGCAGCATGAAGGGATCATTTATTACACCGCTTGTTAGACCAAGAGCTGTTGTTACTATCTGGGCATGCATGTAATCTGCATAAATCTGGTACACGTGTTGTATAAACTGTGAGACACTCCAGGCATCCTCACTGTGTCCTGCAGAACCTGGTCTCACAGGAATCCATGGAATAGCCACGGAATCACTGACATTTCCGTGAAACTGACACGGATTTGGCTACAATGCAAGTTAATGCCAGTCATATCCCGTGGCTATTCCAACATACAAAGTGATTATGTACATTCACTGAGTGAATATTTAGAAAATAAAACATATATTTCTCGCTAGAAATGTGATCAAAATCCATTTTTATGCAGAAACTAAGTCAAAATGTTAATTTTTTCACTAAAAATGAGAGAACTGTCCGCCATGTTTTTTGTTCTGACCGCCGGGACCTTGAAAGTCACGTGACTTGGAACAAAGTCGGCTTAAAAAGACACAAAATGACAAAAAAAGACACAAAATGACAAAAAAAGACACAAAATGACAAAAAAAATACAAAAAAATGACCAAAAACGTCACAAAATGACCAAAAAAAGACACAAAAATGACCAAAAAAGAAATAAATGAGACATTGCATCGCATTGAGAAGTTTTGTCATTTTGCATTGAAAATAATGCGTTTTGAGTTAAGCGAATCCGTGGCTATTTCACGGATTCCTGTGAGACCAGGTTGGTCCTGCATCTGTCCTCAACAGGCCAGCACTGTCTCACCAAATGACAAAAAAAAAGGCTTAAAAAGACACAAAATGACAAAAAAAGACACAAAATGACAAAAAAAGACACAAAATGACAAAAAAATACAAAAAAATTACCAAAAATGTCACAAAATGACCAAAAAAAGACACAAAAATGACCAAAAAAGAAACAAATGAGACATTGCATTGCATTGAGAAGTTTTGTCATTTTGTATTGAAAATAATGCGTTTTGAGTTAAGCGAATCCGTGGCTATTTCACGGATTCCTGTGAGACCAGGTTGGTCCTGCATCAGCACTGTCTCATTACACTGAAGACGCTGAGCTAGCAGTCTTTCTTGCTTTTTTACTAATTCCTGTCACTTTATGAAAGAATATGCAACGCTAAGATGTTTCAAATAGTTGTAATAACATTGAAATATTGTTGATGCTTTTTAGCCAATTAAAAGTGAGCGTCCAGGAAATGAGTCAAATCTATATATTTTACATTGTGTGAAGGAAGTTGAGCTGAGGACGGCATTATCTGCTCCATCACAATATTAGCTCCATTATCTAATGGGCTTGGATATGACTGCACTGCTGCACTTAGAGCAGTTAGAGTCTGCTACAACACTGTGTGTCATCAAATATCTGCAGCCAGTACAGACTCACTTATTGGGCTGATTATCGCAACGGAAGGAGGGAGAGAGAAGAGGATAAAGCTGAAAAGTGATAAATGTTGGCAATACTGTTCCTCATATCACTTATTAATCTCTATCATAAGAATGCAGACTCATTTTCTTTGTTATCACAACAGCAAGAGGAGGGGAAAAAAAAAAAAGAGGTGGCGAGAGAGGGAAATGGACGGAGCGGCACAAAAGAGAGGAAATGGAAGAGAAATTATTGTTGGCATACTCTTGTGAATTTCACTTTACTAACTAAATTACACAACAGAACACCGTGCAGTTTTCTGTGTGTGTGTGTGTGTGTGTGTGTGTGTGTAGCCCCAATCACCAGACAGAAAGTGGAGGTTGGACAATTTTGCAGAACCCTGGATGAAACAGATGGTCCACTATTTTTATCCAGCCTGAAATTTTGTGTCCCGCCAGTCTTGATCCCCAGAGGATGAATTCTAACTACCTCCGCCAAGGAGCTTTGACACGGTTTATCTGTTTGTTTCTCAGCAGGATTGCAAAAAAAAACAAAAAAAAAAAACAAGCCTGATTGTAATGCAGGTAAGTGGAAGGATGTGCATTTGTGTTGTGCTTCTACTTGCTTGCTTAATGTTGCTGCTCTGCACTAACTAGGTCTGTCTTTGTGCAGGAAAGCAATGAGAGAGTGGAAGAAATGAGGCGCTAGATACAGAGTTAACAGAGCTTAGCATAAAGCTAACAGTGTTAGCCACAGACTGTATATAAATAATGGACGTAGTCACCGTGACGTCATCTGTTGGTTTGTGGCCCGTTGGAAGCCTCGAGTTCAGCGTTACACTTGTCGCCATCTTGTTTCCGATACAGGAAGCAGACCATATTTGGACTGTGGAGGAGGAGAGGGATCTGATCACTGACTACAGCCTCTCTACACCTCAACCTGACATATTTTTTTTTTTACAAAAACACCCAAAAGTTACAAAAAACACACATAAAACACATGAAAAACACACAAAAAAATGCACAAAACACACAAAATTACAAAAACACATATTTTTTTTAACAAACAAAACACATAAAAACACACTTAAAACACATAAAACACACCGAAAACACACTTTTTTTTTTTTTACAAAAACCACCCAAAAGTTACAAAAAAACACATAAAAATACAAAAATACCAAAAAAATAAAAAACACACAAAAAATTACAAAATAACCACATAAAAACACACTTAAAACACATAAAAATTTTTTATGAAAACCACCCAAAAAAATACAAAAATCACACATAAACACACATAAAAAACACACAAAAAACACACACAAAAATTAACAAAAATCACACACAAAAACATTAATGACAAAATATTGCATTAAAAATGCTGAATACAAACTGCAAAATTTGAAAAACCTCAAACCTCAAAAATTTGTTAACCTTCAAATCATAGACTGTATATAAATAATGGACGTAGTCACCGTGACGTCACCCGTTGGTTTGTGGCCCGTTGGAAGCCTCGAGTTCAGCGTTATACTCGTCGCCATCTTGCGTCGCCATCTTGTTTCCGATACAGGAAGCAGACCATATTTGGACTGTGGAGGAGGAGAGGGATCTGATCACTGACTACAGCCTCTCTACACCTCAACCTGACTGAGAGAAGCTGCTGCTAATTCATGTTAGCATTAACTGGAGCATTAACTGGGATGTTAGTTTTGGCAAAAAACAAAAACAAAATGTATCTTTCTGACCTCAGAAAACTGAGCAGCGACTCCTTGGAGTGTCTGTTAGTCCAACCAAACACTGAACAAGACATTTAATGAACAAAACGTTCAAATAAACTGTCATTAAGTGAAAATACAGTGAAAGGGTCAAAGTTATGAGACTAAACCGCTAAACGTCCTCTTTTCTATCTATATAACGTTATATATAACTTTATTGACACGTTGCCGTGGATACGCATTGTTCTGCTTCTCTCCTGATGACAGCTCGCCTTGTTAGTGACCTGTCAATCAAAGGTAGCCCCGCCCCAAATCATATGATTCTTTATCTTCTATTTTCTTCTAAATGGGGCCATTATTAGAACTATTGACATCAGATTGTCTTGAAAATCATTTTAACTAGTGATTGAGACCATAGTGTTGTCCCGAAATTTTTTTTTTTTTTTTTAATGCAATATTTTGTCTGTTTTTGTGTGTGATTTTTGTTAATTTTTGTGTGTTTTTAATGTGTGTTTTTTGTCATTTTTGTGTGTTTTTTGTAAAAAAAAATGTATGTGTTCTTGGTGTGTTTTTTGTGTTTTTAAGCATGTTTTCATGGGGTTTTTTTGGTAATTTTTTGAGTGTTTTTTATTTAAAAAAAATGTAGGTTCTCTGTGTGTTTTTTGTTTTTTTTTGTTTTTGTGTGTTTTTTTGTTTTTTTTGTGTGTTTTCGGTATGTTTTTGTGTGTTTTAAGTGTATTTTTATGTGGGTTTTTTGTATTTTTATGTGTGTATTTTGTATTTTTTGGGGTGTTTTTTGTAAAAAAGAGCAGAATAAAATGTTTAAAATGAAAGCTGAACAGATGCTGCACATGTAAGAAGAAGTTAATAACATGAAGAAACGTGTCACATAAATCCCTGTATGTATTATCTGTACATGAGTGGTTAGATTTTATCTGAGATGACAATAGCGAGCTGGTAAACTGCTAATCCGCTTAATTTAGCCTATAGCAGGAAGTGAGGACAAGCTGCTGGGTTTCACACACACACACACACACACACACACACACACACTTCAAAGACGAGATGTGCGTAGGTGCTTTGCATTGTTAAGAAGCCGATTGATCCTATTAGGTCTTTCTTTTGAGACACACGTGTGAACAAACACACACACACACACACACACACACACACACACACACACATTCTTGTACTTCTATCTTTGTGAGGACCCTCATTGGAACAGTGAATTCCCTTGCAAGGTTATAATAGTTTTGGATTTTTCATTAGTTTTAGTTGTAATTTTGTTGTGAATTTTTGTTTTCAAATTCAGTTAGTTTTAATGAGTTTTTAGAGTGAGTTTGCTAGTTTTAGTTTAGTATTTATTTATTTTAAATGCTTTAGTTTAGTTTAGTTTTTATTAGTTGTAGTTTTTTGTAATGGGTTATTTGTTGGGTGGGAGATTAAAAGAGGTCACAGTAAATTTTGCCTTTATTTCCTTTGTCTGATCCATCTTCATTATATTTGAAAAAAGTTGACAAAGATGTAAACGAAGGACATTTTCACTATAATTTTAGTTAGTTTTGTAACCACACAACACAGTTTCAGTTAATTATCATTATCATGTAACCTTTAACCCTTAAAACAAAGTCTGAAATCTAAAAAAAAGCCTTTAAAGAAGTGAGGATCGGCCGAAATGTCCTCACTTTGCAAAAATGTCCTCACTCTGTTGGTTAAAAACGTGTTCCGGTCCTCACTATGTAGGAAATACAAGAACACACACACACACACACACACACACACAAGAAGGGCACATTCACAAACACTTTCTCTGTCTCTGTGTGACAAACACACCCGTCGCTGTGTGACTCAGCTGTGTCATATTCACAGTAGAGAGGAACAGAGCGAGGGCTGCAGAACTAAAGAACGCCTGTCAGGTTTATTTCTGTCTCAGCTGCTTCTTGCCCGGTCGACGCTGAACCCAACTTCATGCTCTGATCTGCTGCTGTCCCACTTCACCGTCCTCCCTCTCTCTCTCTCTCTCGCTCTCTCTCTCTCTCTCTCTCTCTCTCTCTCTCTCTCTCTCTCTCTAGTGACAAGAAGAGAAATAAAACAACAGTCGAGGAGAACCACAGCATCCAACTTCTTGCACCATATCTCTACACAAACTATATCTATCTATCTATCTATCTATCTATCTATCATCTATCTATCTATCTATCTATCTATCATCTATCTATCTATCTATCTATCATCTATCTATCTATCTATCTATCTATCATCTATCATCTATCTATCTATCTATCTATCTATCATCTATCTATCTATCTATCTATCATCTATCATCTATCTATCTATCTATCTATCTATCTATCTATCTATCTATCTATCTATCATCTATCTATCTATCTATCTGTCTATCTATCTATCTATCTATCTATCTATCATCTATCTATCATCTATCTATCTATCTATCTATCTATCTATCTATCTATCTATCTATCTACCTATCTATCTATCATCTATCTATCTATCTATCTATCTATCTATCTATCTATCATCTATCTATCTATCTATCTATCTATCTATCTATCTATCTATCTATCATCTATCTATCTATCTATCTATCTATCTATCTATCTATCTATCTACCTATCTACAGTTGAAACCAGAAGTTTACATACACTATATAAAAAGACACATATGCTTTTTTTTCTCACTGTCTGACATGAAATCAGATAATCATTTTTCCTGTTTTAGGTCCGTTAGGATTAACAAAATTATTTCTATTTGCTAAATGCCAGAATAATGAGAGAAGGATTTTTTTAGATGTCAGAAGTTTACATACACTAACATTATTATGCCTTGAAACTATTTGGGAAAGCCCAGATGATGTTGTCATGTCTTTGGAAGCTTCTGATAGGTTCATTGACAACATTAGAGTTAATTGGAGACACACCTGTGGATGTATTTTAAGGCACACCTGAAACACACTGCTTCTTTGTGTAACATCATGAGAAAGTCAAAAGAAATCAACCAAGATATCAGGAAGAGAATTGTGGACTTGCACTAGTCTGGTTCATCCTTGGGTGATATTTCCAGATGCCTGAAGGTTCCACATTCATCTGTTCTAATAATTATACCCAAGTATGAACACCATGGGAATGTCCAGCCATCATAGCGCTCAGGAAGGAGACGGGCTCTGTGTCCCAGAGACGAACGAGCTTTGGTCCAAAATGTGCATATCAACCCAAGAACAAAAGCAAAAGACCTTGTGAAGATGCTGGCTGAAGCTGGTAAGAAAGACCTTGTGAAGATGCTGGCTGAAGCTGGTAAGAGTGAGTCATTATCCAGAGTGAAACGAGTCCTGAGACATGGACTGAAAGGCCACTCTGCCAGGAAGAAGACATTACTCCAAAAGACAGATTACACTTTTGTCAGACCACAGGACATTTCTCCAAAAATTAAGGTCTTTGCCCCTGTGTGCATTTGCAAACTGTAATCTGTCTTTTTAGGGAAGCTGACGGCAGGAAACAAACTGCTTCGTTTTTACAACCTGATGTCATGATGAGGTCATGAGATTTGATCCCACCGGCGTCATCGGTGACGTCAGAGAGTTAAAGATGTAACGTGAGTTAAGGTTGGTCCGGTTTCAAACATTTTTGAAGTTGTTTACAATTTCTGGTAGTGAAAACAATTGGTTTAATTTTTTAAGGAAATGTATTTTCAGCATGTTTTTGCTCTTTATCATATCTACAGAAATGGTTTTATTTATTTATTCATTCATTCATTCATTCATTTATTTATTTATTTATTTATTATTATAATTATTATTATTATTACTATAATGTTTTATATTATCATAATTTACTGTTGTTATTATTATAATTATTATTATTACTACTATTATTATTATTACTACTACTACTACGTCCATATCGTCCAATCGGTTTGTGTTTTTGTTTGCCTGTTTGAAATCTTTTATTTTTTAGATTCTGGGAGGCAGATTTCCAGCAGTTTTTCAAAATAAAACAGTGATCGGTGACTTCAGAGAGTTAAAGATGTAACGTGAGTTAAGGTCGGTCCGGTTTCAAACATTTTTGAAGTTGTTTACAATTTCTGGTTGTGAAAAAAATTGGTTTAATTTTTAAAGGAAATGTATTTTCAGCATGTTTTTGCTCTTTATCATATCCACTGAAATGGTTTTATTTATTTATTTATTTATTTATTTATTTATTTATTTATTTATTTATTTATTTATTTATTCATTCATTCATTCATTCATTCATTCATTTATTTATTTATTTTTATTTTTAATGATTATTATTATTATTATTATTATTATTATTACTATAATGTTTTATATTATCATAATTTACTGTTGTTATAATAATAATAATAAAAATAATAATAATAATAATTATTATTATTATTATTACTACTACATCCATATCGGTTTGTGTTTTTGTTTGCCTGTTTGAAATCTTCTATTTTTTAGATTCTGGGAGGCAGATTTCCAGCAGTTTTTCAAAATAAAACACTGCTTGCAGCATCATTGCCAGTCACAGTGTAACTTGAACTGAAATGGAGGTTTTTCTTGTTGTTGCACACTGTAACTGTTGTTGTTGTATGGCGGCTTCCTCTGATGATCCGAGCCAAGGACAGTTCAGCTCTTCACCAGAGACGATCAGAACACATTGTTCATCTCCACGGCTCTGATGATGTCACCGTCGTCATGACTCCAATCTGTCTCCTCACAGTCAGACTTGGGATGCACATTTGTGTGTGTGTGTGTGTGTGTGTGTGTGTGTGTGTGTGTGTGTTCATGCCTTTATTTCTACATTTGTCCCTAATATTTATCCTGCAACCAGTTTGAGTTTTAGACTTCTTCAGACTTCTTCAAGTGTCAGTTTGAAGGTTAAGAATTTTTTAGGTTCAGGTTAGCGGTGAAGCTACCATGTAGCCATGATTATTAAACCTTTATCGGGCGAAGAACTATTTTGGTAACTTCAGTGGATATCACAATGGGGTCCCCATGTCTCTCAGTGAGGTCGTAGAACCACACTGTTCATTGCACTTTATTTGTTTCATAGCACCAACATTTTTATACTGTATATTCATATTTATTCTGCACTGGAATTCTATTCTACTCCTTAATACATACTCTTCTTTAGACACTTTATTTTTATTGTATTTTTATTGTATTTTTATATTTTATTGCTTGAAGTATGCCTAGGTTGTTCTTTTACTTAATTGTGTTGTTATTGTCTCTGTGTGTAATGCTGCTGCTACACTGTAATTTCCCAGCTTGGGATAAATAAAGTATATCTATCTATCTATCTATCTATCTATCTATCTATCTATCTATCTATCTATCTATCTATCTATCTATCTATCTATCTATCTATCTATCTATCTATCTATCTATCTATCTATCTATCTATCTATCTATCTATCTATCTATCTATCTATCTATCTATCTATCTATCTATCTATCTATCTATCTACATGGACTTGTACGAGGAGAACTTGACTATGACAAATTTTGCAATTTGTATTCAGCATTTTTAATGCAATATTTTGTCTTTAATGATTTTGTGTGTGATTTTTGTTAATTTTTGTGTGGGTTTTTGTGTGTTTTTTTATGTGTGTTTTATGTATGTTTTTTGTAATTTTTTGGATGGTTTTCATTAAAAAAAGTATGTGTTTTCGGTGTGTTTTTGTGTGTTTTAAGTGTGTTTTTATGTGTGGTTTTTTGTCATTTTTTGTGTGTGTTTTCCGTGAGTTTTTCATAATCTTTTGGGTGGTTTTTATGTGTTTTGTTTGTAAAAAAATATATGTTTTTATGTGTGTTTTTGTGCGTTTTTTGTGTGTTTTAAGTGTGTTTTTATGTGTGTTTTTTTGTAATTTTTTATGTGTGTTTTTTGTAATTTCTGTGTGTTTTGTGTGGGTTTTATGTGGTTTTTTTTTGTAATTTTTTGGGTGGTTTTTGTAAAAAAATATGTGTTTTCAGTGTGTTTTTGTGTATTTTAAGTGTGTTTTTTATGTGCTTTTTTTATAATTTTTTGTGTGTTTTTTGTAAATTTTGGGGTGTTTTTCGATAAAAAAAATTTGGGTTTAAAAAAAAAAAAAGATTTCTATGTGTCTTTATGTGTTGAAAATGTTGATCCGGTAAGTCAAAATGAAAAAAAAATAATCAGGTCATATAGGTCCAAAGGGTTACGATCAGGATCATGTGTAAGGGAACGCATCATCTGGCACTGAAGGCCCTCACAAGTATAAACGTGCAAATGTGTGTGTGTGTGTGTGTGTGTGTGTGTGTGTGTGTGTTTCTCACTCTGCCAGGACTGGCACTCGGGACCAACCAGTAATGAGATCTCACTCCTGGCTCGCCTTCCTGCAGCGATGGCGTCAGCAGACACAGAAAAAGAAATCCTCCAATTAGACACAAATGTATCCATTATGCAAGAGGCAAACACACACACACACACACACACACACACACACACACACACAACAAACATATACAAACTGCAATCTGTGTGTAAATATGTTGCCGAACTGAAATAGCTGTTCTGTGAACGGAAAAAAAAACACTTTGTGATAATTGAGCTGAGTTTTGTGTTGTTGAAATGTTTTGATTTGATTGTTTTCTTCCTGCGGAGGTGAGGACGGCTAATCAGAGCCGCTACAGGGACGCTAGTGGTGCAGTTATATCAACTGGTGTATGTTAATGGTGCAGTGCAACAAGGAAATGACATCATCATTAGTGCATGCTGCAGTCAAGGTCGTCGTCAGGATGTTAATAATGCTGAGGTGATGTCATGAGTCCACAGACAATGTTACATTCCTCACAGGTGACTCAGGCACTTCTACACTTCAGACCAGCCTTCAACTCTTCCAACTGAATCTTCAGTGCAAAAAGAAAGACACAAAATTACTAAAAAAAAGACACAAAATGACCCAAAAAAGACACGGAATTACAAAAAAAAGACACAAAATAGACTGAAAAAACATTAAAGTACTTAAAAAAGACACAAAATGACCAAAAAAAAAGACACAGAATTACCAAAAAGATATAAAATTATTTTAAAAAAGACACAAAATGACCAAAAAAAATACATGAAATGACGAAAAAAGACACAAAATTATTACAAAAAGACACAAAATTACAAAAAAAGACACAAAATTACAAAAAAGACACAGAATTACCAAAAAAAGACACAAAATTACAAAAAAAGACAAAATAATTTAAAAAAGACACAAAATTATTACAAAAAGACACAAAATTACCAAAAAAAGACACATAATGACAGGAAAAAAACTAAATGACTTAAAAAAAAGACAAAAAATGACCCAAAAAAGACACAAAATGACCAAAAAAAGACACAAAATAACTAAAAAAGACACAAAATTATTACAAAAAGACACAAAATTACCAAAAAAGACACAGAATTACTAAAAAAGACACAAAATTACCAAAAAAGACACAATTATTTAAAAAAAGACACAAAATTATTTAAAAAAGACACAAAATTATTACAAGAAGACACAGAATTACCAAAATAGAGACACAAAATTATTTAAAAAAAGACACAAAATTATTAAAAAAGACACAAAATTATTTTTTTTTAAAAGACACACAGTTATGGAAAAAGAAGACACAAAATTACCAAAAAAGTAATTAAAGGGACCTTCCACACACAACACGGTAAAGTGCCATTCATATAAAACTCACATTAAACTTTCATATCAAGGTGGGGGCCACAAAATATCGTCACGAGGGCCACAATTGGCCCGCGGGCCACGAGTTTGAGACCCCTGTTCTACAGGTTCATATTCAGATCTCTGCAGCTTTCAGTGGTTCAGCTGCATCGTCACTTTCAGGAAGTGATTAAAGAAACGAATGTGTGCAGAGAGAGATTACAGAAAGACTTTAACATGTTTGTTCTTCTCCTCTCGGCATGTTTGAGTCCTGACTCTCAACTTTTTATCATTAATCCCAAACAAACCCAATTACTTCAGATCAATCGGCCTGTGAGAACTTCAGCTACTGTGAACTTCAAAGAATGATTGGTGTTTCTGTAAAGTTTGCTTTGTGATACATTTTATATCTTGTTCCTCCGTCCTGTAAACCAGCAGCTTATCATCATGAGTGTGGCCAGACGGAGGCCTGGCTCGCTGAGATACTTTTTATCTTAACCAAGATTTAAAACATGAACAAACTAACTGAATGCTTTTTTTCATAGACATGCACTTTGCAGCCTGCGTACACAACTCATAAATAATATTACATTTAAAAAAAGAGAAGAAAACTGTCGCGGGGTTCTTCTATCAACCTCGTAAAAAATTCAAAAATCCACACTGCAAAAAAGCCAACTTGTATTTTTTTGGCCTGAAACAGTGATTTAAGTTGGTAAAACTTGGAAATATAAATTATTGACATTTAGGGCAATAATGTAAGTTAGCACAACAAAGGAAGCCAGTTGTCTGCTCAAAAACAAGTTGGTGAGTTGTTGTTACTTATATCTTTAAGTTGGGGTTCACAACAAGGGACAATAGTTCTGATAACTCTTATTTCTTTGTTGGGAAATTCGGTCATTAGCGAAAGCTAGCGGCTAACTGATGCTAGCGGCTAACTGATGCTAGCGGCTAACTGATGCTATCGGATAACTGATGCTAGCGGCTATTTGATGCTAGCGGCTAACTGATGCTAGCGGCTAGCTGATGCTAGCGGCTAACTGAAGCTAGCGGCTAACTGACACTAGCGGCTAACTGATGCTAGCGGCGCTGCTTGTTACAGCTACAAGAGTAGCCATTAGCGTATCAATGCTAACTCAAAATTGTGGTCGCAACATTAGCTGACATTTCATCGCGGCGCTACAATCGTGCCAATTCAGCACATTGCAGAAGTTAGCAGAAGTAAGGATTAAAAGTTATTACAATGTAAAATTATAAGTTAGTACAACTTACAGTTGAGTTGACAAAAATCTGAATTCAGAGTTGAGCAAACTCAAAAACAAAACTTAAAATATTTAGTTTAATTGTTATGACATTTTCACTGTAATTTTTGTTCGTTTTGTAACCACACAATACGGTTTCAGTTACTTATCATTATCATGTAACTTTTAACCCCTAAAACAAAGTTTGAAATCTCAAAAAAGCCTTTAACCCTTTATCAGGCGAAGAACCGTATTTGGTAACTTCAGCAGATATCCAAAATAAAAATATTTCGAGAAAAAAGTTGCAAATTTACTAGATTAAAGTGGCAGATCTACAAGAAAAGAAGTTGCAGATTTAAGAGATTTAAAGTGGCAAATCTGCATGGAAAAAAGTCACCGATTTACGAGAAAGAAGTGGGAAAAAGCAATTTTATTCTTGCCAATGCACCACTTTAAATCTCTTAAATCTGCGACTTTTTTCCCGACCCCATTTTGATATTCACTGAAGTTACCAAATATAGTTCTTTGCCTGATAAAGGGTTAAAGAAGTGAGGACCGGCCGAAATGTCCTCACTTTGCAAAAATGTCCTCACTCTGTTGGTTAAAAAAGTGTTCCGGTCCTCGCTATGTAGGGAGTACAAGTACACACACACACACACACAGCAGAAGCGTCTCCACGCTGCAGGAGAAGAAGCACAAAGACTCTTCCTACAGGGATGAACATTATTATCCATTTGGTGACTCACGGTTCAGAGTAAAAAGCTGGTTTTCTCTGATTAAGTCACGTATAAATACTTGTATCAGTGCACGCGGCGCTCACACCTTCCTCACTGCTTTCAAGTGCCAGGCGTGTCTATTTCTGTGCAAGCCTGCCGTGCACAGCGGGTGGTGGGAGCGTGCACGTGAGGCAGCTGCTGGCATGAGAACGGGAACTAGAAGCACACACACACACACACACACACACACACACACACACACACATATGTCAGGAACCTGAGCTGGTGACGGCTCGGCCTCGGACGGTTATTTTAGTCTGCAGACACTCGGAGGACTCATCCTGCTTTGTCTGGCTGCGTCACAGATTGTGTTTTAGAAGGACTGAAACTTTATTATTGAGTCTCACGAACAGCTTGGAAGTTAACATTTGCACATAAATAATTACACTTTGGTTTATTTAAGTAAATAAATTAATAGCACCTGGGTGGGTTTTCATGTTCCCTCTATGGTGAAAACGGTGTTGCCCCATTTGTGGCCTGTCATATTTCTACAAGTCATGTTTTTGAGTGATGTGATACTTTATAAAAGAGGGAAGAGTTTAGGGAACCAATAGCAACGCTTTAATCTGTCACATGACCTCCAGGCGGCCATATTGAAACTCTATTTTACAGACTTTTCCAAAGGAAACAGCTTTGACATTTTGGGTCACAAAAAAATAACTGAAAACAAATTTCCTCCTCCTCCTCTCTCCTTGTCCTCCTCCTCCTCCTCTCTCCTCCTCCTCCTCCTCTCTCCTCCTCCTCCTCCTCTCTCCTTGTCCTCCTCCTCCTCCTCTGTCTCTCCCCTCCTCCTCCTCCTCCTCCATATATGTGTGTGTGGTATATATATGTGTATGTGTATATATGTATATATGTGTATATATATGTGTATATATGTGTATATATATGTGTATGTGTATATATATGTGTATATATGTGTATGTGTATATATGTGTGTATATATGTATATATGTGTATATATATGTGTGTGTATGTGTATATATGTGTGTATATATGTATATATGTGTATATATATGTGTGTATATATGTGTATATATATGTGTATGTGTATATATATGTGTATATATGTGTATATATGTGTGTGTATATATATGTGTATATATGTGTATGTGTATATATGTGTATATATATGTGTATATGTATATATGTGTATATATGCGTATATATATGTGTATATATATGTGTATATATGTGTATATATGTGTATATATGTGTATATATATATGTGTATGTGTATATATATATATATATATGCGTGTATATATGCGTAAAGCTGACAGCAGCCATAACAAAAGAATTAAAGCACCAATATAAAAGAATTAGAGCCATAGTTGGAAGTTAGATTTATTTGTTGAAATATCTCATTAAGTTCTGTTTAATACCTGTTTAATAATCCCACTAATTAATCATTTAATCATTTAATCACACAGTAAATCTCTCAGTCAAACTGTCACTCTAACGCTGTTCTGTTGGCTTTGATACTCTTTCCTCTGTGCTGATTATAGTGACTGGCACTAATGAGCTTTTCCAAGGAGAAACTTACATCACACTTTACATATTATGTAAGGAGCCATGTGAGAGTAAACCAGCGGGGAATATGCACCGAAATATAAACAGGTTCATTAGTTTGGGGCAAAGTAGCTTCTTTGTTCATTAAAAACGTAAACAGACTTGTTTCTGATAAACATACAGAAGCACTAGGTTTATTATAAGGATTACACAATACACTGAATATTCATAGGGAGAGTTTGGTCCCAGTTTGAGATCCTTTAAAAAAAGAAAAAACTTATTTCTCGTCCACATTATGTCACACTGCAGTAAAATCATTACTATCTAACTTATGAACTGATATATATATTCCTCTGTTTATCCGGGGCCGGGTCGTGGGGGCAGCAGGGTAAGCACGGCATTCCAGACGTCTGGGTTTGATTTTATTGTCTATTGTCCTTTGTTTTTATTATTTTATCATTATTTTATTGATAATTTATAGGCTAATTCTGTGAATATAAAGCCCAAGCTGGCTGCTTATATATGAAATATTTAAGTTACCCAGTTATTACACTGCAAAAAAAAGAAAAGTTGGGTGAACTCAAAATTTCAAGGCAACAAACTTTGATAAAATTTTAAGTTGGACAATTAAACTAAATATTTTAAGTTTTGTTTTTGAGTTTGCTCAACTCTGAATTCAGATTTTTGTCAACTCAACTGTAAGTTGTACTAACTTGTAATTTTACATTGTAATAACTTTTAATCCTTACTTCTGCTAACTTCTGCAATGTGCTGAATTGGCACGATTGTAACGCCGCTATGAAATGTCAGCTAATGTTGCGACCACAATGTTGAGTTAGCATTGATACGCTAATGGCTACTCTTGTAGCTGTAACAAGCAGCGCCGCTAGCATCAGTTAGCCGGTAGCATCAGTTAGCTGCTAGCATCAGTTAGCCGCTAGCGTCAGTCAGCCGCTAGCATCAGTAGGCCGCTAGCATCAGTTAGCCGCTAGCTTTCGCTAATGACCAAATTTCACAACAAAGAAATAAGAGTTATCAGAACTATTGTCCCTTGTTGTGAACCCCAACTTAAAGATATAAGTAACAACAACTCACCAACTTGTTTTTGAGCAGACAACTGGCTTCCTTTGTTGTGCTAACTTACATTATTGCCCTAAATATCAATAATTTATATTTCCAAGTTTTACCAACTTAAATCACTGTTTTAGGCCAAAAAATACAAGTTGGCTTTTCTGCAGTGTAGGATGATTTTTTTTATTAGAATAAAACTTTTGTAACCATTTGTATTTCTTCCTTTTTTCCTGTTCCAGCAGACCAACATTAATTACAAGAAGTAATTTTGTGCATTTTAACACTGCACTTTTAAGATTTCATGTTTTTGTACATTTTGTGTCTTTTTTGTTCATTTTATGCCTTTTGTTCATTTTGTGTTGGTTTTTTTTGTCATTTTGAGTGTATTTGTTTATTTTGTGTCTATATGTTTACAGTGCAGTAACTTAACATATTTTAATGCTCAAATGCATGTTTAACAGTATAAATAGGAATATAAAAGGTTTGAAGCAAATAAGATTTCATGTTTTTGGTCATTTTGTGTCTTTTTTGTTCATTTTGTGTCTTTATTTGTGTCTTTTTTTGTTCATTTTGTGTCTTTATTTGTGTCTTTTTTTTGTTCATTTTTTGCTTTTTGGTCAATTTGTGTTGGGTTTTTTTTGTTGTCATTTTGAGTCTATTTGTTTATTTTGTGTCTATTTGTTTACAGTGCAGTAACTTAACATATTTCATGCTCAAATGCATGTATAAAAGTATAAATAGGAATACAAAAAGGTTTGAAGCAAATAAAAAATAACCACTTACTGTGATTTCTTTTTTTTTTCAGTGCAAGAACAGCAGACCAACATTAATTACAAGAAGTCATTTTGTGCATTTTTACACTGTACTTTTAAGATTTCATGCTCAAATGCATGTAGTTGTACTGAGGGCCCAGTTGCCCATCCCTGATCTGTCTACACGATGAAGGCTATTTTGTCTCCGTAATTGACTCCTAATACACACACACACACACACACACACACACACACACACAGATATATATATCATCATATCACCGAGCTCTACCCGGATGATGCATGTAATCCCGTCTCAATGTTTGTTTAAATAGTGTTACATATAATCCCAGTTGGCCCGGGCCAAGTTCTTCACATGACACGGAAACAACAATTAATTATCAGACTAACTATAACAACACACAGACACACAACGTACAAGACACCAAGACCCCGTTTAAATAATGTACAGTCAGATTATTAACAACCAGGCCACATAAAGACTCAACAAAAACAATAACAACCGTCATAAAATCATCCGATGAGGGCTGAGAATGACTAAGTTGCATTTAAAGCCAACATGGAGTCAAACAGTACAGACAGTATGTGAGTCATAAACACAATTTTGTATTCACATATTCACAAATACACACAGAGACTGAAATAGGTCCATACAGACATGCACAGACATGCAGACACACACACACACACACACACACACTTGTACTTCTATCTTTGTGAGGACCCTCATTGTAACAGTGAATTCCCTTGCAAGGTTATAATAGTTTTGGATTTTTCATTAGTTTTAGTTTTAATTTCGTTGTGAATTTTTGTTTTCAAATCCAGTTAGTTTTAATGAGTTTTTAGAGTGAGTTTGCTAGTTTTAGTTTAGTATTTATTTTTTTAAATGCTTTAGTTTTAGTTTAGTTTTTATTAGTTGTAGTTTTTTGTAATGGGGTATTTGTTGGGTGGGAGATTAAAAGAGGTCACAGTAAATTTTGCCTTTATTTCCTTTGTCTGATCCATCTTCATTATGAATGAAAAAAGTTGACAAAGACGAAAACGAAGGACATTTTCACTATAATTTTAGTTAGTTTTGTAACCACACAATACAGTTTCAGTTAATTATCATTATCATGTAACCTTTAACCCTTAAAACAAAGTCTGGAATCTCAAAAAAGCCTTTAACCCTTTATCAGGCAAAGAACTATATTTGGTAACTTCAGGTAATATTTCGAGAAAAAAGTTGCAAATTTACTAGATTAAAGTGGCAAATCTACAAGAAAAAAAGTCACAGATTTAATCAATCAATCATCAATCAAACTTTATTTATATAGCGCTTTTCATACATATAAATGCAACTCAAAGTTAAGAGATTTAAAGTGGCAAATCTGTGCAAAAAAAGTTGCAGATTTACGAGAAAAAAGTTGGAAAAAAGCTACTTTTAATCTCATAAATCTGCACATTTTATACAATAATACAATACAGTTTCAGTTAATTATCATTATCATGTAACCTTTAACCCTTAAAACAAAGTCTGAAATCTCAAAAAAGCCTTTAAAGAAGTGAGGACCGGCCGAAATGTCCTCACTTTGCAAAAATGTCCTGACTCTGTTGGTTAAAAACGTGTTCCGGTCCTCACTATGTAGGAAGGACAAGAACACACACACACACACACTCCGGATGCTTTTTATGTGAGCTGCATGTTTGACAGTGATGAAAGCATAACTTTTCATGCCCTAAATATAGGAAAGTTGCGTATTTGAATGAAAATATCCCTATATATACACAATGAACACACACTCATGTATAGCAGGCTGACTCAGAGCAAAGGCCTGTTTGTGTTTCAGTGTATGTGTGTGTGTGTGTATGTGTGTATGTGTGTGTGTGTGTGTGTGTGAGGACAGGAACCTCTGAGTCGCTAAAAAAAAAAAAACTGGGCACCTGTTCCCTGGATCCCACCGGGAGAAATTCCACTCCTTGGCTGCTGTGTGTGTCTATGTGACTGCATGAACCTGTGTCAGTAGCAAGAATGTTGAGTCTGGACTTTGCTGTCTCACGTGGACGCTGCAAAACATCACTTCCTTTACGACCCTTCCCTATTTAAAGGCCGGTGAGGAGCCAGAGGGGCTTCAGCAGGGGATTAAAGCCAAAGACCTCACACTCCTTCACACCAGCAGCTCACCCACTGACCGAGTGACGATCTGGAAAGCTGCGGATGTTTCTGTGAAGATCCACAGCGGCTATAAAGTCATACTTTTTGACAATCATCTGGAAGGTTTATCTTGGCGAGTGAGAAGATTCAAGTTGGAATTTGGAGCAAACAGAAGCTAAATATTTAGCTAAACTTTTTTCTGTGTCAAATCATTTTCACCAGATCAAAACCGGAGCATTTTAAAAGCTGCGGATGTTTTTGTGAAGATCCACAACGGCTATAAAGTCATATTTTTGGACAATCATCTGAATGGTTTATCTTGGCGAGTGAGAAGATTCAAGTTGGAGCAAACAGAAGCTAAATATTTAGCTAAACTTTTTTCTGTTTCAACTCATTTTCACCAGATCAAAACTGGAGCATTTTAAAAGCTGCGGATGTTTCTGTGAAGATCCACAGCGGCTATAAAGGTTGAGGTGTCTGGATCATCTGGAAGGTTTTTCTTGGCGAGTGAGAAGATTCAAGTTGGAGTTTGGAGCGAAAAGAAGCTAAATATTTAGCCAAACTTTTTTCTGTTTCAACTGATTTTCACCAGTTTCTGTGAAGATCCACAGCGGCTATAAAGGTTGAGGCAAACACATTTTTTTTGACAATCATCTTGAAGGTTTATCTTGGCGAGTGAGAAGATTCAAGTTGGATTTGGAGCAAACAGAAGCTAAATATTTAGCTAAACTCATTTCTGTGTCAACTAATTTTCACCAGATCAAAACCGGAGCATTTTAAAAGCTGCGGATGTTTTTGTGAAGATCCACAGCGGCTATAAAGTCTGAAGCAAACACATATTTTTTGACAATCATCTTGAAGGTTTATCTTGGCGAGTGAGAAGATTCAAGTTGGAGCAAACAGAAGCTAAATATTTAGCTAAATTTTTTTCTGTTTCAACTTATTTTCACCGGATCAAAACCGGAGCATTTTAAAAGCTGCAGATGTTTTTGTGAAGATCCACAGCGGCAATAAAGTCTAATACATATTTTTTGACAATCATCTTGAAGGTTTATCTTGGCGAGTGAGAAGATTCAAGTTCGAATTTGGAGCAAACAGAAGCTAAATGTTTAACTAAACTTATTTCTGTTACAACTCATTTTCACCAGATCAAAACCGGAGCATTTTAAAGAGCTTCAAAGAGTTTCTAAGACTGGAAACTGTGCAAAACAAAGATACACGAACTTGGAATTGCCACAACACATCCACAAGGGTCTTGTTCAAATTTTTTCTTACAAAAGCAGAGTTGAATTAGGAAAAACACAACACAAGGAAAATATTTTATCTCCTGGAATACATCCCGTCTATATCCTGTCACCATGAGTAGCGGTGGAACCACCACAGTTTCACCACAGGAGCCTCAGGCGTTCAAACGCGCCGTGCGGAAGATAAAATGTGCCGCCATGGTGGCCAACTTGGCCAAGAGCTGGCAGGGCTGGGCCAACGATCACTCCGACAAGCAGGACGCCATCCCGACCGGCTGGATGCCTTCATCCATCGAAGAGGCAGACAAGAGAGATCACGACCACGTGGCCAAACTCACCATCACGCCGCGGGTCGTTGCAGCCGATGGCGCCAACTCCGGCGGGAGTAAGATCCGGAGCGTTTCCGTCACTAAGAGCGTGCAGCCCAAACGCAGCGAGTGCAGCAGCAGCGATTTGGTCAACGCCATCCGAGGGAGGATGGAGTCGGGCCCCGAGGAAAGCAAGCCGTTCCTGGGCAACGAGTCGCCGACGCGGCGGCGCCAGATGAGGGCGCTGCAGAACGCGGAAGCAGGAGGAGGAGTCATCCAGAACAGGAAGCTCCTGCTGCAGGAGAAGAAGGAGGGGTCGAGGAGCAGCAGCGTGGACACGGAGGACAGCGGGCTGGGAGAGGAGGCGGCGCTCAGCGATAACAGCGAGTCGAAAGCGGAGCAGGTCGACATCCTGCTGAAGAAACGCAGCAGC